>NC_087064.1:48243074-48292712 GCF_963678635.1 Symsagittifera roscoffensis | reverse complement strand
CCTACGGGCCTTTTTTTAGCGGAGCAAAGAGCAATTATCATTTTATGGGTTCATCTTTTGCACGTGTATTCGTTTCTATCTAAAACTGAAGTTGAAGTATTTCGTTTGATTTAGCTTCTCACTCCTTACCTGCAAGTACGATATCTTCAAATGAAAAAGATTCTGTTTAAGTTTTGAACCATGGGATACTTGAGGTTCTTCGACCGTGATTGATCAACTAGGGTGTCCATTTTCAGATGATCATGAGATGTTAGTTGTTAGATGTTTATAAGATGCTGATTCAAATATTTGATGTTCATTTTCCTCCCAAAAATTAACTTAACTATTGAGCTATAGTTTTTCATAAGTTGCTCATGCAAATATTCAGTGTTCATTTTCCGGACCAAACAATAGCTCAAATATTGGTAAAAATGCCTTCAGCAGTTTCACATCACTGCTCGTTTTTTTTTTCAATAAAAAATCAACTGATATGCTACCTTTACAACTAATATATCGTTTCCGATTGCTGATTGTGTCCTGAAACATTTTTATCTGTTCATTAAAGGTATACTGTTTGCTTTGGGAAAATTGCAACAGCTAATTGAAAAAAATTACTTATTTCTTTGGGGTAGATTTTGATTAACATATGAGAGGGAAACTCCAAGACAATTAGTCATTCAATTCATTTTGCAGTTAACAACAATGATCAATTTATCTGCCAGTTCAAATTGGTTGGTTAATTGTTCCGACTTTCGATACGAAAGTAACAGAATAATTGTGCTCGGGGTGGGTCTTTTTTCTTCAGACAAAATTCGACTTTTTAACTAGACATTTTTGACAAAATTTTTTTATATCATTCGAAAAGTAGTGTTGCCCTGAGCTTAAATTTGAAAAGATATTTTACCTGTGATCATTTTTCGTAAAGTTATGGGGGTTTAAAGATTGCCATTTTGGCCAATTTGGGACAATTAACGCGCGATATATTTCGAGCTATTAACGCGTAAACAAGATTTAATCCGTCTTAGAAATCGTTCCAAATTGATTCAAGGAAGCTTATATACCTTGATTGATTTGTTAAGAGGAGCAAAATCTATCACTTAGTATTTATTATGACGTGGGGGGATGATTTCATTTTTTTAATTACATTTAATTTTTTTCTGTTATTACTGCTCCATAAAATTTAAAAAGCAGTCCGAACATTCAGGGCTTCGCCTTGATATGAGCCGTCTTGTTAATTTTTGCAACAAATTTTCTCTTTGTTCTCTGCCGCTGGCCAGTCAGAAAAACTAACACTTCATTCTCTGACAAATGTTTTATCATGATATCCTATCGCAAACGACAACAAGACTGCTCGTATCAGGGCGAAGCCCTGAATGTTTCGACTGCAAATTAGGGTTTATGGAGCAGTAGTAACATAAAAAAATTAAATGTAAAAAATGAAAAAAAAAAAGATTTCTAAAATTTGAAACTTTTCCTATGAAATCATCCCCCACACGCCATATAAAGTACATAAGAATGGATTTTGCTCCTTGTAACAAATCAATTATGGCAAATAAACTTTCAACCAATTTGGAACGATTTATAAGTCGGATCAAATCTCCGCTTACGCTTTTAATAGAGCAAACTATTCAGTATTCAGTTGATATCACTTTCTGTGAAGATAAGGGGGCTTAAAGATCGCCAATTTGGCCAATTTGGGTCGCTGTCTCGCGGATAACTGTCCAACGAACGCGATATTTTGTGATATTAACGGGTATGTGGAGGTTTATTGTTCTATATTTTTTATGTCATTCGAAAAGTAGTGTTGCCCTGAGCTTAAATTTGAAAAAATATTTCACCTGTGATCGTTTTTGGTAAAGTTATGGGGGTTTAAAGATTGCCATTTTGGCCAATTTGGGACAATTAACGCGCGATATATTTCGCGCTATTAACGCGTAAGCGAGATTTAATCCATCTTAGAAATCGTTCCAAATTGGTTCAAGGAATCTTATATGCCATAATTGATTTGTTAATAGGAGCAAAATTTATCACTTAGTACTTATTATGACGTGTGGGGGAATGATTTTTTCAAATTTTTTTTCTAATTTTAGAAAAAAAATACATTGTATTTTATTACATTTAATTTTTTATTATTTTTTATTGCTCCATAAAACTTAAAAGGCAGTCGGAACATTCAGGGCTTCGCCCTGATACGAGCAGTCTTGTTCCGTCTTAGAAATTGTTCCAAATTGATTTGAGACATAGTTTCAAGGGGTTTTAAATCAATATTAAAGTGATTGAAAGTTGAAAAAATAATGCATTTGTTATCAATTATTGTTCCGACTTTCGATACGAAAGTAACGGAGTATTTGCGCTCGGGGTGGGTTTTTTTTTCTTCAGGTAAATTTCGACTTTTTAACTAGCCATTTTTGATGGAATTTTTCATTCAAAAGGTATTGTTGTTCTGAGCTTAAATTTGAAAAGATATTTCACCTGTGATCATTTTTCGAAAGGGTTATGAGGGTTTAAAGATTGCCATTTTGGCCATTTTGACCAATTTGGGACAATTGACGCGCAATATAATTCGCGCTATTAACGCGTAAGCGAGATTTAATCCGTCTTATAAATCGTTCCAAATTGGTTGAACGAAGCTTATTTGCCATAATTGATTTGTTACAAGGAGCGAAACCTATTCTTTTGTACTTTATTTGGCGTGTGGGGGATGATTTTCATAAAAATTTCAAATTTTAGAAAAATTTTTGCATTTTAATTTATTTCATTTAATTTTTTTTATGTATTACTGCTGCTCAATAAACCTTAAAAGGCAGTCGGAACATTCAGGGCTTTGCCCTGATGCGAGCAGTCTTGTATATCATTTCGTTGCCTGAAGAAAACAGAGGAAGCGATCAAATTTACACTTTTACAGACAACAAAAATCTTTTATGAGAGAAAAAATATTTTACATAAGAAAAAATGACAAAAAAAGAAATGCAAAAATGTTATATCTTGTTAGAGTCAAGCGTTGTCAAATAATTTTTAGTTGAAAAAGCTAAAGTGTTGTTTTAGCTTTCATTTTGGTTCAGATTTACGGTATTTGTTAGTTGGCCCCACAAAATCTTAAGATATTTCCTATTGGTAGCACAAATTTGTGCTAATTTTTTCACAGTCGCGCCGAAAGTTCTCGGTCGAAAAAACTTGAAGCTTACATTTTTTGATCGCCCGAAGTCGCAACAGACCCATTTTGTGTCGCCGTAGTCTTAGCATAAATTGCAGACCATGTCCAAGGTCGCTTAATAATCTGTGAACAGAAATACTTTCCACTGTGTTGTCGATCCATTTTATGAATCCAGCTCACCTCTTTCCAACTACCAACACTCACTTTGTCAAAAAGTTCCCGCAAGGAGGTTCCATGAATCAAAATCATTCAATGAATTTTACTGTTATATCACTTTAAAACTATCAAAAAAAAGATTTTCATTGAATTAATAATCAATTCGAAATTAAAAAAGCTGAAAATAAATTAATTTAAGATAATTTTTTAAAATGATTTATACCGGATTTTATAAGATTTTTTGGAGGACCCTCATCCTAGGAGTTTGTAAGCAAAAGAAGTTTTCCACCCAAGAAGCAGAAGACCCCTTTCTTAAGATCTTGCTAAGCTTAGCTTAACAACAAGGGACACAATACAAAATTTTTTCTAATTCCAATTTTTTGGGTCCTAATTATTGGTCCTGGTTAATTACATGAATCATATTAATCGTTATATTTGTTTTGGGCAAATGAACTTTCGACCTAGTTGAAAATTGTTACTGAAAGTGGAATTTCCGGCAATTTTGGCAGCGTAGCTTAATTGTTGGCATTTGTAAACAGTTTCCATAATTTGAGCTATTTTTTTCGAAAAGGCAGTAAATTAAAATCACTCTCCAAATGCGGCGGCAATTTTTCGGGCAAAATATGACAAATGATAAATTTATCAACTTTTGAAATAAAAAAAAATGAAAGAGGGAACTCGGTGTACTGAAGATATTGACAATGAACATTTACAATTAAGAGTGTTTTCAAAAAACCGTTCTTTTTTCAAACTCTGTAATGAACGCTACGTCGGGTTTAACGAGAGGGCAAAGGAAATTTCAAAGAAAAAATACCAGTTAATTTTCAAAGAACAATTTTACTTGAGTGAGCTTCAACAAATCAAATGGTGCATTTCTACAAAACAAAAGCATGGTACTGTGAGCGATCTAACTACTGCTGATTATGAAAACGTATTCCACTATTTGTTTAATTTTAACTCATTATGGGTGAATGAAGATTTGGAGATAAAAATCCGTCTATTTTTCAACAAACTATCAAAATAAAAAAAATTTCCGGTGGTTTATTTGTTAATTTCCCACCGATATCTTAATGAGTCTAAATAGAATCTGCAGGCTTCGTTTTTTCCCTTTGGCTTGAAATTCAGCAGGTTGGAGAGTTGTTGGAAAAAATAAACAATGAAGTTGCAATAAGGCCGAGTAAATCCTATTGATTCAAAAATAAATCACGAAAGTTATACGTCTTTGAAACAAACTTATCCTGATAATTCTGGCCGACAAAACTTTTTTCTAGCTGCATGTTCTGTTTTTTGTTAGTTTTGAAAACCCTAACTACGTCATTTTATTTAAATTGAGAAAAAAAGACAGGAAATCTAGACAAGTACTTGGATCGAAAAATTGAAATCTTAGATGATTTGGGTTGTCCTCGAATCGAAAAATTTTATTTCCAAAGATATCCAATTTGCGATAGACGTTTACCTCATTACAACTCCAGGAATCATTGTGCTCTGAATAAAAGCAAGGTTTTTTTTATGATTGGTTGAACAACAGCGAGAGATCAGCAAAATAGGAGACATACCTATCATTAAACTCAATGCTTTGTGCGTGAATCACTCCAAAGGCTGATATTAAATAATCATTATCAAGAATAGAGCGTATTGATTGCGGCAGCCATTTTGTTCAGAGGAAGAATTAGGTAATAACTTCCGAAAAAGTTTTGTCCACATAACAGAGATCTTTCCAGTTTTTGATCAATTTGCATACTTCCAGATATTCAAGTTTATCAGAACTGTTAGCCAGCAAGCGAGGAGTGTATCTTTCCCGACTAGTCTGAGTACCCAAACGTCAACCAGGAGTTCAGATGGATCTAAGCAGCAGTGAATTGCAAGATGAGATTAAGACGATTGTGAAATTGGGTCCTGTGCAGAAAATAGTGTTATACGAAAAAAACTGCAAATATCCCAAAAACTATGTTCTAGAAAAGCATGATAAAAACGATAGAGATTTCACCCGTTATGAATATTTGTACTGTTCATGATCATAATTTATTTTTTACGAGCTTCGTTTGCACTGAGTAATAGTCAAACACAGTCTGTAGAATAAATCGTTTCTCAAATGTCAGAAGCAACAGCAGCAGTAGATGAACATGACGCAATTATAGAAACAGAGTTTTTTAATAACAGTAGAAAAACAAAGAGTGAAAAAAAAACACGCTCAAGAGTGAAAAAATTTCTGGACGTTTTGTAACAATGTAACTTCGTCAATATCTGAAGTAATTTCATTGCGCAAATGGTAGTAATTTTAAGGTTACTAACTTTCTGCTATCGCAAACTTTTTTCACTCAACTAAGTTGCCAAGAAACTATAGTTTGGTTCTCGATTTTATCCGAATTGGTCGGTTACGTACTACCAAACCCAAGGATATGAATAAGGTGACTGATATTTCGACACAATTTTTCATTGCGATTGTGGGACCCTCAGGATCCGGGAAACTATTTTTTGTTGTCAATAGAATGATTGGAAAAAATCTAATTTATTCGGTTCATGATTCAATTTCACGGAATTGTTTGAAACAAGCAGGGAGTTACTCATACATTATTTCAATCATTGCTTGAAAATTTTCTCCAATTAAAGAGTTACACAACCCTACAGTTATCATCGTTTGCACCATTGAATTCCTTTTCCGAGCATGAAGATTTGCTACTCTTTTCTAAGTTTTTCAGTCACATCGCAATTTTTTTCTATCGTCATCATTTGAAATTAGTGCAATTGTCAACCAAAGAGTCGAACTCACCAGTTGACAAAATTATTCCTTGTCGATACTTAAACTTCCCTCTTCGTCTTTTTTGAGCAATTTGATAATTATGTAAAAACCGGTCTGTGCTAATGTTTTTGCACCGACTCGATTTAAACAATTATCATACCAAGATATATCCCGAAAATCATCAGAACAGTCAACATCCGTTTCGCTAGAAGCGCACCTGATAAATGAATAACATTCAAGTGCTTTTTAGTGTGGAACGTGGATGAATGACTGATCTCAATATACAAGACAGATCTTGCATTTCCAAAGTAAAAATTTATGTAACAACTTTACGAGCGCCTCAAGCCGTAATGATAAAACTTAATTACCAAGGATACAACATCTGCAAGGATAAACCCAATTTTATTTGGGTATTAAGTTGCTGTTCCCCCAGGGTATTCTCTAACAATCTTCTAGTGTTCGTATTATGACGGTTAATTTAATGACTGCAATGAATCATGGTAATGAAACTTTAACATCATGACAAAGAATGTCTGACAAACTAACAAGAATACTTGAACCTGAGTTCTTTTGCCCGTAGCCCCTATAACAAAGCTATCACATAAATCTACAAAAGGCATTTCATACATATGCATTTTTTCACATGCATTCTTAACATGATCATAGGCGCCATACCTAACCGAATAAATAAAATTTGATAGCCTTGCCTAAAATACCATAGCTTTGACCTAATTGAGCCCTGACACCCCTTTCCTTTTCTCATTCTCATTAAAAAAAAATTGAAAACTTTTCATTCTCTCAGTTTCAGTTCGGTAATTCAGTCATTTTATTTCAACACAACATAAGACATCTTCAAGTCATGACTAGTCTTTTACAGATAATATTAGTGTCTGGTCGAGAAAGAACAATTATTTACCAAACAAACACGAGGGAATCGTTTGCAGTCATGCGTGCATCAACAGAAAGAGAGAGTCTCTCCGTCTAGACCAAGTCCGTTCAATGACTTGGCTCCCCAAAAAAACGAGGGCAATCAAAACGAGAAATGGAGTACAAAAAGTCACATATTGCTAGTGAACCACCTTTTTGATCATATTGATCTACTTAGACATAATCGAAAAATAATGTACGAGAGTTGCACTATTGACGAGAGCTATCCGGCACTAGAAAAAATTGGGTTGACGACGCAACCTCGCTCGTGCAGTCTCCTTCACTTATGACTGCGAGTCATTTCCGTTGTATGAAATTAAGGAGAAATGTATTCGTGGTTAAGCAGAGCGCGAATCGTAATGTGATATTCCGACGGCAATGTCTCCCGGGTCGTTTGTAGGGGAGCAGTTTCAAATCCAGAACAATCAATTTCCTATCCGGATGTTTGGGTTTCATCGGCACAGAGTGCGGAAACAATTGATATAGTGACCCCAGATCTTATTCAAAGAACCCTTTCATATGCAGCTTGCTATGCTCCAAAAAAGAGAAACCTACAGTTTCGAGAATTCTAATAACTTAAACAAAAAACTTTCTTTTGTTTCGTTTATTATTCCACTGGTTTTATATTTTCATTTTTTCAATTTGATTTTTGACTGGTTTTAACAAGACCGTGTGTATATTTTTTTTATTTAAAACTTATCTCGCCTAGTAGATCAATTAAAGTTTGCTCTCTAAAATTTTTAGCAAAATGCTCGAAAAAACTTGAAAAAACTACAAAAACTTGGAAAAAAATCAAATCGAGAATATTTTTTCGCCAAAATGGTTGTCTGAGAAAGAATGAGAGATAGAGAGATATATATATAAACACACTTGGTCATTAGTCAACCCCTTTTGGATCATCCTCTCAAGGATATTGCTTTCTTTTCAAAAGAAAGATACATATGGAAGGGCCAACATTTTCATGTTGGTAGTCCAGTCATAATTGTTGAGCTTTATTGCAAACAACCTCTGCTCTCTCTCTCATTATACGTTGTGCCCGGTGGGGTTGGCCAGGTCTTACGCAAAGTAACAGAGAGTGTTTTAAGCCATAATTTTGCTTTCTATTAAGCTTGGATACATGTTTTGCGTGTATAACTGACAATTTATGGGTAGAAAATGTAAAAATGAAAAACTTATGTTTTTTTTTAAAAACTGAACATGACCCTCAACCCTGCTCAGAAATTCATGGCCAAATGACTGAGGGTATTTTCAATATATTTGATGACAAAATTTTTTTCCCAATTTTTCAAAACTATTTGTACAAAAATCAGATTTTCTCAAAAAATCACGAATTTTTAACCGTCTACTCTCAATGATTGGGCTATAATCCTTTTTTTACTTTCTACGCTTGTCCAAATTAGGAATCACATAGCTTCCAAAAACTCATTTCACATGTTTACACAAATTTAAAATGAAAATGAACACTTTACGGTAAAAATAACAGATAAAAAATTTTTGTTTTCTATAAAATTTGAACACAACCAGTAGAACTGTGCTCGAGATCAAATAAAATTTACTGGTTTTTAAAAATTGTTTTTTAGGACATTTTTATTAAAATAATTTTTTTTGACAACATAAAAAAGTGAGATTTTCCTGTGATTTGGTAAGAAACCAATATTTTTTCCGTTGACTTCTCAGAACGGGAGGCGTTCCCGAGGAGCAAAGCGATGAGCAACGCCGGGCTAGCTTTTGCCCCTTAAACCGAATGGCCACGCCTTAATATTTCAAAGCACATGATGCGAAACGTTTCACGGTACACTGATTGACAAGAAAGAAACTTTGATTTTGATATCATTTAAACAAATTCAAATGACAATCTATGCTTATGATGCATCTGCAAGTACCAAGATGTCCAATTTGCAAATTTTTAATTTTTTAAAATTAATGTCTCATATTCCAAGCTAAATATATAGTTGAGGGCTTCGTTTATTGAACACTTTTTGCTTATTTCTCTACTTTTTTATTATTCCTATTCAAACAAACTAGAAGAGGGCTTAAAATCATTACAAAACTACTGTTCCTAATTAAAATTAGTCAAAAAAGTAGTCTCAATTTGAATAATTCCATTTTAACGTTTTGATTTTCTTGCTGAAATGTTAGCTGGAAGTCTAAGTCAGTAACCTAAAAGTTGCCAAACCTTAGAAAAGTTTATAGCTCTCTTTAAAATTAACGGCAAAAGTTCGAGGCTGCAAATGATTCAGTTTTTCAATATACAAAACTTTTGCACTTGAACAAGTTCCTGGATTGGGCACATATGGAGTGTAATACTAATAGAATAACAAGAAATTACATTCCAGTAGTAGCTCATAATTTGTCAAACTGACTTAGACTTTATAATCGAAGCGCTGACAAAAGCCGTTTGGAAAACAATTTTTCTGTCATACCAGCAAATGAAGAAAAATTTATAACCTTGACAATCTCACTGTATAAAAAACGTACAGGGACAAACAAAAAAATTTCTTAAAAATTGTGAGATTCATCAATTCGTATAGATCATGCTAGCGCCGCCGGCAAAACTTTTCGATAAAATCCCCAACGAAAAATCGAGAAAAATTTTCTGCTGGAGAACTAATTTGAAAAATTCGGCTACTCTACTGAAAAAAGTCGGTAGTTGAAACAGAAAGGGCCTTACCACTACTCATACTTCAATTCCTTCGAAAAATTCCGAGAAACTCAAAATTTGCCAGCAACCAATGTGGAAAAATAGTCTAACAGGAGATTATAAGAGTGCTACAAGAAGCGAGAACAATCATGCCTTTAAAGTTTTCACCGAAGTGATTCATTAGGTGATGTCCACGACTTGTACTTGACTACAGATGTGCTTTTACTTGCTTCTTTTTTCGAAGCTTTTCGTGAAGTTTGCTATTAAACTTACGGGCAGGATTGCGCCAGTTACCTCACGGCATGATTTTTTCCTTTCTAAAAGCGTGAAATCCCTAAAAATAAATCTTAATGGATCGCCGATTTTACAAAGCAAACAATCATTACCTCGACAACTTTTCGTCCTCAGAACCATCAAGTTACATACTCATTATTGACGCAATCAGTTTGTACGGGGGATAATCAAACACTGCCCTTGCTATTAAGCGATTTTTCAATAGTTGAAAAAAGATTGTAAGACATACTGCTCGCCTGCGAAATCTCAGAGTGGGGTTATATAAGTGAAGTCAATTTGATCATACCCGAGGAGCTTCATGACTTCTCCGCTGGTTATACTTTTGCCGCCTCTCGTAAAGTAGTGGACATCGGTGCAATGAGCAAAGACCAAGACGAAATGTTGGGAAAAATGAGAATCACCACACTGCGAAAATTGTCAAAGCTTCTGCAGACCTTGTATCCTGAAGAAGGTTATACTTTGCATTGCCTTACGCTAAAGTTGTAAGACGAAGTGGAAATGAAAATAAATCACCTCAGAAAAGTTTTTCAGTTCCACGAAAGTCACTGGATGGCACTCTTTGTCGACCTCAACACCCGGCTACAAAAAAACGCGTTAAAAAACTTCTAGGTGAGTTTTTTACAAGCTAAATTTTGATTGAGCGTTCGATAAGACAATAGAGTCTAATTTAGGAAAAAAGAAGCTGCAGATTGTACGAAATGAGAGAAAAATCATCAAAAAACAGCTCTGAGCACGATGAAGAGCTTTCAAATCCTTGACGATCAATTAGCCACAACCAACTTTTCAGTAACAAAATTATTATGGGACAAACCTATGATAGTTGGTGCGACAATCTAAGACCTCGCCATGCCTTTCATGTTTCAACTCTTTTTAGTTTCAATGAAACCGAATTTGAACTTGGATTTGCTAAACTCCGACACGGATAGTTTTGTTTATGCCTTAAAAACTGACAATGTTTACCGAGACTTAGAAAAACCAAAATCTGATTTCGATTTTTCAAGTTATGATGAGGACCATTTCCTGTTCGACGACACCGACAAAAAAGTCGTGCTGAAGTTTAAAGACAAGACTGGTGGGAAGCCGATCAGAGAATTCATCGCCCTAAAACTGAAACTTTATTCGGTCGTCCTTAATGGTTAAAAAAAACTCAAATAAAGCCATCCTCCCACCCCCTTTCCTACCTTTTTACAGAAAAAAATACCACCACCACCACCAACAACAACAACCTCTCTCTCTTCCCCTTTTTTGTTGCAATAAACATTGGGCATTTTGCTAATTTAGGTAACATTATACAAGGTTGCTCAAACGTTGATTTATCTGAAATCATTTTCTTCTCTTTTCCTCTTTTTTAATCATAATTTAGATAAAAATAATTTAGGTATTTCTTGACAACTCTTTGGTAGATTGAATGAAACTTAATTCGGTATAAATTGAGTTGCTGAAGTGAAATGAAAATATCCCCTGCCTTGTAGAAAAGAATCGTAATTTTACTTTGGCTTAGAAGGCACCCAAAATTTGAGTGCCACGGAATAAAACAGAGTGCACAGCGACAAATGGTTCACCAAACCTTCAGGGACACAGTATTTAATGGAAAACATTCAGAGTTTACAAACATTATATAGTTTCGAAAATTTACTCTAATGTGACAGTGAAACAAAACAAACTTGCATTATCACATTCGACTCAAAACGTTTTCTGCTTTTCGACGGGATTTCAACAGTTCCCTTTGGCCATAAAGCCGTCGAAGAAAATGCACTTCTAGAAGACATTTACATGGACACCGTGTGGGTCAACTCATACAATGAAGCTGATAACAGTTCGCCCGAATTTCAACTTCCGGATTGGGGAATTTTGCAGCGACCCTACTCAAAAACAGAGCTGAGAGAAGAGGAATTTTCTAGAATCCGAGTCCGTGAACGTCCCCTTGTAAAAACCCATTTATTTTATCTGAAGCTTCAGAAGAAAGATCGTCTAAAAACAGAGCAAAGAAAACCAAAACAATAAACATTTAACTCTGAAACAGATGTTTTGAAATGATATTTACTGCTCTTTATTTTTTATACTTCGGCTTAAACTTGTTTTTGTTCTTACCAATTTATCACTAATAAAATATTCGTAATTGGCTCAATCACTGTTTTAACATAAATAGCTTCAGGCAAATAAACTAATTGACGCAATCCAAGTGTTAGTTCAAATAAATAAGTCAAATCTTTTGGTTCGGATTTAATAACAAACTTTTATTAGCATGACAAATCTTCGACGAAAAGAAAGAAAGCCAGGAAATGGTATCCTCATGAAACTAGGACGAAACAGAAAAAATCAGGAATAAGGACGATTAACTTCAATTATCGCGGGAAAAGGGAATGCTTTATAGGGAATTAGAAGGAATTATTGTATCGTGTCCCGGTTGTTGAGCTCAGCTTAACAATATCCTAAGGAGAGGGTCTTTTACTTTAGGGGGAACTTACGTTCATATACAATATCCTAGGATAGGGGTCCTCCAGAAAATCGAGTGCCCCTTTCCTAGGATGGAAAGGGGCCCCCCTTAGGAAGGACCTCCCTTAGGATCCGGGACACGATACAATACTACTTGTATGTGTGTGTGTATTTGTGTATGCGTTTGTAGGCGGGGGGTTGAATATGGCGGCATTTTTTGAGGTTGGGATGTATTGGTTTTAACAAGGAAAGCGTAGAAATACACATTTATGTGCTGTGTAAACAAAGAAAATTTGAATGAGTACCTTAAGAAACTGAATAGGCTAGGCTGTGAATAAAGCAGAAAAAGCTTTTTGAAGCTTTTTCTTTAGTTTAATTTCATAGTAATCCATTATAATGGATTTATGATGGATTGTTCGATTTGAAAAATTTGAAATAAATGGATTTTAAGAATTAATTGAGTGGTCCCAAAGAGTAATTATAATCGATTATGATAGCAGAAACTTTGAATACGAAAAGCGGTCATAGTCGCCAGGATTGACCAAAAGTCTTACAAAGGTAGGCTCTACGAATGTCACAAAATAGGGACTATTTCTTATAAGAAATTTATAATATAGTAATTTTTTTATAACCAGTTAGAAAGTTCTCCGCAGACGCAGAGCACAATTAACAACTGGAACTGAGAGGCCAAACGACTAGTTTTGCTATACGAGTTTACTGAAAATTTCACTATATTAAAGTTATTATTATCTAACATTATAACCACTATTTAAAATTTTCACATGCATAAGTTTAAAAGAAAAATTTCTATAACTGATTATTATCTTTTATTAGGATATAGAAACACAATCAAAATGATTTTGAATTTTTTGAACTTCGGAAAAAGGCTACTATCTTAAAGCTTTTCTTATCAGAAAATTGTAGGAGAGCGCAAAACATAGTATGTTTCTCTTATTTTAAAAAAAAAAAATCTTATAAGAAACTCTAAGGCTAAAATTTTTCGTAGGATGGTCATCCCGGGCGATTATTATCCTTGGAGCCTCACTGCGGGTTGTTTCGATGTTTATTTACGCAATTATTCCCAAAACTAATCAACACATTGCGTCATATATTGTACAATTTGTGATGTGAGGCAATGTTATTGTATGGTGTTGTATGATGCGTTGATGAAGCAATATCGGTGGCTTATGTAGACCGATTAAATACTCATGACGTAACATAATAGCCTAAAACCATTGTCACTTTGGTCAAATTATACTTTTGAAAGCAATGTACCCCTGACCACAGTTTGGTTCATGGATTTTCTGATTCAGCATAAAGATTGGAAAGTTTTCATGCAAGGTATTTTTGGCTTTTCTCTTTTGAAACATCTTCAGCGTCGTCTGTGTCGTTGAGTTGATTGAACATAACCATAACTGCGTTGCTTCTGTTCATCAAATAAAATGAAGAAATTTCTTAAGCTGTTTTTTTTTGTCGTGAAACTTAAAGTGAAGAATGCAATTAAATCAAAAAATCAAAAAGTCTTCAAATAACTCTTCTTCAGGTGTCTTATTTAAATTTTAATTTTTTTGAAATTATTAAACCGATGTAATTCTCTCTGCTACTCGACACCTCTGATTTGTCTTATTTTTGCATTGCATTCTTGAAAGAATTTATTTCTCTCAAATCAAGTTTTTATACAATCATAACAAACAACCAAAATGACTAAGGAGAGGATAGACGAAGGGCAAAGTAAAAACCAACTGAAAATCTACCCTTGAAAGTGAAGATTGTGAATATTGCTTGATTTTGAATATATTCTTAGTAAATTATTTTTATCCTTATTACGATAATTTTTATAAGTTTGATTACTTATGCTAAGGAAATTTTCTATATTTAAACATATATCAAGGCTATGTTATTATATCATGATTTTAAGTTTTTGATATTTTTGATATTTTGAAAAAAGAAGAATTAAAATCTTTTTTTAAAAAAAACTTGTAACTCTCAATCAAATTGAAAATTCAAACAAGTAGAAATCTTAACTTATGAGCTCACTATTTTCAGAGTGCGAGGCAAGCGCATACAACCCAATGATAATTTTCAAAAGTTTCTGGTTTGATGTAAGATTTTAGGCTGAACGGTCGAATCAACATATATTTTTAAGAAAAGATTTTTATTATTGACTTAGTTCAGGTATGTTTTGTAGAATTAAGGGAATCCTCCGCAAGCTGTCCCTTTGGCAGTGAATTCAGCGGGGCGACCGAGATTCACTACTTTCTACAATCCCGAAAGGGTTGATTTGGTGGCAAAAATCCTATATTGCTCTCTGTTGCTTGACCCTTTTGTGTATTGCTCTTCCGGCTGTCTTATCTACTCGCAAGAGTTTCTAATTGTAATTTAATTCAGATGATAATTCAGGTTATAATCTAATAATCAAATCAAAACGAGGTAAGCGCATACAACCCAATGATAATTTTCAAAAGTTTCTGGTTTGATGTAAAATTTTAAGCTTAACGGTCGAATCAATATATACTTTTTAAGAATAGATTTTTATTATTGACTTAGTTCAGGTATGTTTTGTAGAATAAGGGGATTCCTTCGCAAGCTGTCCTTTTTGCAGTGAATTCAGCGATGCGACCGAGATTCACTATTTTCTACAATCCCGAAAAGGTTGATTTGGTGGCAAAAATCCTGTATTGCTCTCTGTTGCTTGCCCCTTTTGTATATTGCTCTTCCGGGTGTCTTATCTACTCACAAGAGTTTCTAACTGTAATTTAATTAGGATGATTATACGTCTGATCACAGAGGGATCTGCTTGGCTAGATTATAATCTTATAATCAAATCAAAAGGAAGGGGTCTGCGATTTGTCAGCATAAACTGCCTTATTGCAATTAACTTCCACTGAACTCCACTAAAACTGAACCATTCTCTCCCTAGAGAATCTCTGACGAGCAGCAACTATCTACTATTTCTGCTACAGATGTTCTCTTACTTCGAGAAACAATTACTCGATTCGCTAGCAATAATTCTTCTGCCTCTTACAGGCTCTACGGTACTCTCCAATTCCTTATCTTTCTTTACATTTACTTTGAATTAAGTCACGCCACTGCCTATCGTCTGATTACAGAGGGCTCTGCTTGGCCAGTTTTTAATCTAATAATCAAATCAAAAGGAAGAGGTCTGCGATTTGTCAGCATAAACTGCCTTATTGCAATTAACTTCCACTGAACTCCACTAAAACTGAACCATTCTCTCCCTAGAGAATCTCTGACGAGCAGCAACTATCTACTATTTCTGCTACAGATGTTCTCTTACTTCGAGAAACAATTACTCGATTCGCTAGCAATAATTCTTCTGCCTCTTACAGGCTCTACGGTACTCTCCAATTCCTTATCTTTCTTTACATTTACTTTGAATTAAGTTACACCACTGCCTATCGTCTGATTACAGAGGGCTCTGCTTGGCCAGTTTTTAATCTAATAATCAAATCAAAAGGAAGAGGTCTGCGATTCGTCAGCATAAACTGCCTTATTGCAATTAACTTCCAGCGAACTCCACTAAAACTGAACTATTTTCTCTCTAGAGAATCTCTGACGAGCAGCAACTATCTACTATTTCTGCTACAGATGTTCTCTTACTTCGAGAACCAAGTACTCGATTCGCTAGCAATAATTCTTCTGCCTCTTACAGGCTCTACGGTACCCTCCAATTCCTTATCTTTCTTTACACTTACTTTGAATTAAGTCACGCCATTCCCTATCAGTCCTGACATCCGCTTAAATCACCCGTCCGCACACGTTTTAGGCGATATCCCTCCCCCTGTCACTTCTGCCACGTGCGAACTTCGGATTCTTTTATCAACCTTTTTACGCTTATTAATTACCCGGTATGCGGTAGCTGTCACAATTTGACCAAGCAAACAAATGTCATACGACTCTATTCAACTAATTCCTGACCTCAGTGACTTCAGCCCTCAAGTTCAACTAACCTCTTTTTATGGGTAGCTAGTTCATTTCAGGCATCTAAAATTTCTCTTTTTACTCTATTCCAAGCCTGACCTTCTAGCTATCAGGGTAAGGTATTCCGTTTCTTAGGCGTCAATTCAAACCAAGAAGTCACATCCAGGAAGCCAAGTAAAATCCCCGTCCGTTCATACAATTTAGGAGACCTAAATCTCATGCTGCGGTTCTATTACTATGATTTTCCTCTGAGACAACTTTTCTTTAGTGTAGTTGAAATGCTAATAATAGATCACTCGCCAAGCTAAACTGAACTTAATTTTTACCAAGTCCATTTTGAATTAAATCCACTACTCCAAGCTTGCAATGTAAAACTGTATCTTGATCGGCTTCTGCTCTAATTCTCAATATATAAGTTTTCCTCCCAATTTTTAGCAAGATGACGCATTTTAATTTCCATGGGTTGGGCTGGGGAATACGCCACTTTCTGGTGTTAATCTCGGGGTTTTTCATTAAGTTTGGGGTCAAAACGCCCAAAGGTCAACTTATGGTCACCCAGGGGTCAACCGGGGTCAAATTTCCTTATTTGGGTTTAGAACCCCATTGGGGTTTTAATTATCAAGTTTCATTCATATCCAATTAATACTTCACAAGTTATCCCATTTCTAAGGTCCATTATCACGTTTTCCGGAAAAATACTATTAACACCGGACGAGTCGCCAGAGGGTTTTCACTCACAAGGGTCTTTTTTCGGGGTTCGTATTTTATGCCGATTGCCGCAATAAAATCATTATGCCAAGGTTCATCATTTCGCGTAAATTTGCTATTTCCGGTCTAAGGGAGTGTTTTTCCAAGTGCTAATAGCTTCCAGCCGAACCGCCGGGTTTAGTTCCAATTATTATACAAGATGTATCTTGCCACTACCTATCATCCCTCCAAGTTTCAGCTCCCTGCATTCATTGGAGGCCGAGAAACGACTTCCGGAAGTTAGGGTTGTGTTTGTTTACTTTGGGCATAAAACCGAAAGTGGGGGTCTTAGGGGTTTGGGGTTCCAAACTTAAGCTTCCCTCAACTAGGCCTACAACATATTTGAATTTGAGCCCATTCCAACCCCTAGTTACCGAGTTCTGATAGGGCGATTTGCACTTCCGGGAACCGTTATCACATGGGGCCGGGGGTCCGAAGGGTCTGGATTTTTGCATGCCCAGGTCAAATCATCTCTAGTATCCGTCCTATGAGTTTCGTAAAGCTAGCCCCGGTAGCTTCTATTTGGGGGGGGGGGGGTGTTTGCAAAATCGATACCGTTTTAAAACCCTGCTTAGTCTCTGTTTGTTTTGGTCGAGTTTGCAACTTAATCAATTGTTTACTCTGCTACTTAGCTCTATTGGCTAAACCAAGCTTACAACGTATGTCCACTATTAACTCGTACGCTTTAATCAATTCCAATTCTCGCAAACCATGAGGTTCGAAACATACGAGGGAATAGTCGATTATCGCCGGGCGGTATTAACGAGTGATCGTAAGCTCCTTCCCGACCTAACTAATCATTAAGCGTAAAGCTGCCCCGTTCACATTGACTGACAACACGCTTTACATGAGAGGAAAAGTAGTGCTTCATGAGATGAACACCCTTCCCACCCTTGTGCATATTCATCGGGACAAATTAAATCATCAAGGGGGTTATCTGGAGCTGGAGCGTTCCGCTAAGCGAAAGTATCACACCGATGACTTACGGGAAGCTGCCCTTTTTGTCTGCGCAAATTGCGAGGACTACTCAATACAGCGAATGTTTCTCTTATCCGACGGCCCGATGCGCCATTTAAATATAGAGTCCAGAGCACGTATTTGTCAAGCCCTTGGCCTATCGCTTGGGCGGAAACCTGTTTCCCTCATTGACCACGATACTATTGACTGGATTTCTCACGAACCCGTTTTGATGGAGTGCGTGCTTGGGGGGTCCTGTTGCTTCCTTGATTGCATTCCTTACCTTCTAACTGGGAACCGAGTAAGGTCCTGGGCCTTACAGAGGGAACTCAAGGAGCAACAGAAAAAGCAGGCAAGCCGCCTAAGTTCTATCACCCTCACTACGACCCCAAACAGTCGTTACTCAGTCGGGGTATTATCGAATCGGACATTCACATTTTGGTAGCCTAGAATTTCATATTCTACATGTTTCATAAATGGAAAACTTCTTATCATTTCACCAGCATGATGTCCAATAATTGCTGAGTTTTCTTGTACCTGATTATTGTTACTTACCCCAAGTCCTCGCATTGCAAAGTTAATGCACGGCTCTCAGCCTCCGGCATAATTTCTTGTCTTTTAACGCAAAGCTCAGACTTGCAGTGTTCCTATTCCGGATTAGTATTTTAGATTCATGTCGCGATGCAAGTTGTTCGGAGACAATGCTTTCAATCTGCATTTCCAACAAGGTCATAGGTTATCTTCCACCGTCTCATGTTTTTGTTCAATAATTTTTTTGTCTCAGCGTTGTTGCAGACAGCAGATCAGATTAGACAGACTTGTACGCGTATTCCATTGGGTCATACTCCTGAAACTTGGCATATCATTTCTCACCGGTCAGCATCATTCTTGTTATCTCAGATTTGGTTTCTGGCTTGCCTGGTGTCTTCCTGCTTCTTGAGTAGAGCATTCTCATATTCTACAGCAAAAATCGGTCCGATCACAACCTCTGCTGCATCAAAAGCTTCTTCAGTACCGATAGCTTCAACAGTTTGACGATCTCCGCGAGTTCCACAGGCTTCAATATTTTCACAGAATATGAGTTTTGCCCTCCAGCTCTCCTTGTGTTGCTTCCAACTTACGCTCTTCGAGTTCCTGGTCACAATTTGAGCTTCTCTGTTGACACCAGTGCAGATGTGTGTTTTTCCTTGGTTCATTTTAGTCACGCATTCTTATTTCAACACACGTCCTGCCTGAGAGGTTGCAGTTATAATTGGAAAGAGTACTACGTTTGTGCGGTAGAAACAGTAAATTGCAAGGAGAGAGAGAGAGAGAGAGATAGATAGATAGATAGAGAGGAGTGCAAGAGCAGTGAAGAAAAAGCGAGCGAGGAAGAGAGAGAGAGAGAGAGAGAGAGAGAGAGAAAGAGAGAGAGAGAGAGAGAGATATGAGCAGCTGTTTAATTCAACTACCTAGAACTTCGAGAGTTCGCCTTTCATACTTGGGTGAGAAAAAGGATGAGATGAACAAGTGCTGACACACTTTTGCGACTTCCCTGTAAATCGGGTTTGAAAAGATGCATAGCTTGGGTCAAAAAAATGCAGGGACGAAAAGCTGCATAGCCTTGACGTTTTGCTTAAAAAGCTCAGCAAACTGAAAATCAGGGTGAAACCATGAACGTTTTGATTGCCGTTTAAAAATTTTTTGTTTAAATTGATTTAAAAAAATCGGAAAAAATTGAAACATTTAGATTTTTTTTTCATTTCAGCACCCTTTCACGCAATGTAACTTACAAAGTTATTTTTTTTGAGTTTGGCAACTCAATAAAAAGACCAAGTCGTTTGCCTCAAACGAATTTGGATCGATTTTTTTTGGCATTCATGGTTTAATAGCACAAAACTTTTGCGCGATGATTTTCCCCAATAGGCCAAACTAACAGTTTTCAAACTCCCAAAATTTACAACAAGACTACTTTTATATCTAGATAGCTAGATGTCAAAAAAAGTTATATGTTTTTTATATCTATAAGTTTTGTTATACCAATATCAAATGCAAGTACTAGCATTTGAATTGAATTAATAAGAACAATAACAAGCTTTGATTTAAACTGGAATGAGTTTGAGTGCAGATAATTTACCACACATGAATAAACAACAAATTGTTTTTCGAGCAGCCATGCCTCCTGCAGGTTAGCATATTGCAAGAATACTAGCTTGGCAATCCACAAATTTCCGGATCGATACGTATAAACTGTCAATTCTTGTAAAATCGGTTTGAATTAGAAAAAAAAACTGCTCAAGCATATTAAGTCCTTACTTTCTTTGAAAGTCGGAACAAAAATTGATCACAGCTAAAATTATTATTGTTCCGACTTTCGATAGGAAAATTACGGAATATTTGTGCTCGGGGTGGGTTTTTTTTTCTTCAGACAAATTTCGACTTTTTAACTAGCCGTTTTTGACGGAATTTTTTATATCATTCAAAAGGTATTGTTGTCCTGAGCTTAAATTTGAAAAGATATTTCACCTGTGATCATTTTTCAGAAAGTTATGGGGGTTTAAGGATAGCCATTTTGGCCAATTTGGGACAATTAACGTGCGATATATTTTGCGCTATTAATGCGTGAGCGGAGACTTAATTCAAATCGTTTCAAATTGGTAGAAAGAAGCTTATTTGGCATAGTTGATTTGTTACAAGTAGTGAAATCTATCCTTTTGTACTTTATATGGCCTGTGGGGGATGATCTTTATTTAAAAAATTTCATTTTGTTTTATTACTGAATTTTTTAATGATATTACTGCTCCATAAACCTTCATGGGCAGTCGCAACATTCAGTGCTTCGCCCTTATACGAGCAGTCTTGTTTTTTTGAATTTGATCTCTTTTTAAACTTGATCAGTCCCTTTCAGACCATATGAGAAATCGTATCAACAATGGCTGGCTAAAAATCGAAACTAGTCTGAAGAATTTTACGAGGCCAAACTATACACTGGATAGGCGCATAATTGTGCTTGTATATCTCTGGAATTCACGGACAAGTCTTTCAACATGTTAAAATTTTGTCGGAATACTCATAGAGAATGAAAGAAAAAAAGAACAAAGAGCGCGCCCTAATGGCTGAATGCCTTTTCAATTCACAAAATACGCAGTTTGGGCTCGTCATGAAAAAAAATCCGAGAAAAAATGTGCCGTCACTTTCTTGTAAAGTTGAAATATAAGTTAAATTTGTTTCACAAAGTCGGAAAACAAATCAGCTTGTTTCTTTTATTTCAAGCGGGAAATATTTTCACCTAAGCACTTTCATAAATGATCTTTTTATATCATTAGCAACTTTTAAAAAGATCTTCCAAATGAACCGCTTTCATGTTTATTTTATGATCTCAGTTGTCTCAGACAAACGAAAGCTCTAAGCGATCAAAAACCGTCTCAAAGAGTAGTTTGATGAAATCAAGTTGTTCCCAGGGAAACCTCGTTGAAATCGTAGCATTATTTGCAAAAATTAAAAGAAAGTAAAAAATATGGCTATCAAATAGAATGATCAGGAAAAAAATTTATCACAAATGTCAAAAACTGCCAGAATTAATTGATCACACAAATCAGCCGAACAATAATTTGCCATAAAAACAATTTGAAGAACTTTTGACGTGTCATTTACAGTGATAAGCAGCATAAGAGTGATTTCGATTAGCGCAAAATGATGCCGAAGTAATTGTTTTTATCAGCTGAGACTTATGATTGAAGTCCACAGGAAGCTTGTATCTACCGTTTCCCTCCGAGTTGTCTCCTAAGCTCAAAAATTCGGCAATCATATTGCAGTATTGGATTATACGTATCACAACACGTTTTGAAAAGGAACATAAGCATATTAACAACAACTTATGGCGTAATAAGTGGGTTTACATGGTTATATACTAAACCACTAACACATGAAAAAATTTAGTCGCGATCACTAGTCAATTTCTACGCAAAACGCAAGCATGAGCAAACTCATGCATTGCGTTCAGTGCACGGAAGGTGGTTTGCGATGCATGTTTCGACCGACGCGGGTCAATCGCATATCAAATTTTGACCAAAAATCTGTACTCCCTCTTAAAGTCGAAACACTAAGTAGAGTCAGTCGAAACCTCTATTCAATTTCGAAATGTTTCCAAAACTAGGAGAGTTCTTTTACGAGGAGAGTTGTTTTTACCGCAAACCAAAAACTTAATACGGTTTACTTGGAAAACTTAAGATATATGCCCCCCCCCCCCTGACAAAAAATTAAAAATTAACAACTTTGTCAGAAATACGAAACAAAAACCCTCAATTTTTTGTGCAGTTTATTTTGAAAAATTTTTTTCACTACGACACATTTTTATTTCAGTAATTGTTATGCTTTCGATCTGGTCAAGCACTGACAAAAAATTTCGCGAAAAGCAGAAATTATAATTTTACGTTCAAATAAGTTGCTTGCTTGAACTTGATCGAACGATTAATCAGCGGCATCGAACCTGGCCAAAAAGTTTTTTAGTCGAACTTCGCTTCGGCCGAAAAACGCATTGGTGGTGGAAATCAAATGCAACGGTTTTTCTCGCTCGAACTCAGTCGAAATGTTTTTTTTTTCGGTCGGGCTCGGTCGAAATGCTTTCTCTCGGTCGAACCTAGTCGAAATATAACATACTTGGATATCACCATGCCAGCTAGCAGCTCAAAAGTTCAGAGGTAGGCAAGGCTGCTCGTTGCAGGGCAAATCATACCAATGTTCCAATTGTTTGTTAGCTCCGCAAGGTTCCATTTTTTGTCTAATATTATCTAATATTACGTGTTATTGTAAACCGTTTTAATGATAAAAAACCAGTATTGGATTTAGAAGAGAGTACGGTACTCACTTACCACTCAAAAGGTTTCCCTTCAGTACTACTTTAGGGCAATCATTTTTTTTCTGCTGGACTTCAAAACTTTTCCAAAGGCGCCAATATATACTAAACTTAAAGGGAAGCACTCGACAAAACACATTTTTTTATACCAAAACCCTCCCAAAAGTGCCTGAGAGCTACTTTTTTTTTCAGTTTTTCAACATTATGTCTGCGGCGCAGAAAAAGTGGCCAAAAACGAGCTCTCTATTGTGATTTTGTTAGAATTCTAAGGCTCAAAAAAGTTCTAAGCAAAGATGCATCGCATCTGAAAAATAGAATCAGTTGTGATCTCAAGGCACCAGTCTTTTGCAGATTCTATACAAAAGTCTTTTTAAAGTTGCTGCTGAAAACATTTGAAGTTGTCTGGAAAAAAAACAACCTCAATCAACAATAAAAGGTCACTAATTAAACTCCTTGGAAAGTCGGAAAATTAGAATTCACAGCCTGCAACACAGCCTGCAACACCAAGCTCAAAGTAAAAAGAACATTTCTACGTGAAACTTGATTCCCACTCTGCGGAAATTTTGCATAATGACATGTAATATAAATTGTTATATACAGGCTGATTTAAATTATTCGGATAAAAAGAACAAAATTTAAAAAATTTCAAACGCATTTTTCTCATATTGAGCTATTTTTTTGACAAAAAAAAAACAAAAATTGCCTCAAATTCATCAAAAATAAAATGGTTCAATTGTTGGCAAATATTGGAACCAATGTTTTTATCTCAAAAAGGGTATTTTGGCTTTTTACTTTATAAAAACCAGAATCTTTGCGTAAAAACGAATTTTAAAAGCTTAGCGCGATTTTTAAATGTTTGTTAAGCTGTGTAAAAGTTTTTTTTGAATTTCTTATCAACCATTTTGGTAGTTTCACCGTAAGTTTTTTGAGTAATTCAGAAAAACCGAAATTTCCGATTTTTAAGATAAGTTTGTTCGTTACAAAATGTTTCAAAAATGTTCGTTCTAAAAATGAACGATATTGATTCTGGTAAAATTCTAAGCTATTTTTGTTATCCTCATTTTTCGTCCAATCCCAAGTCAATTTGAAAAAATTGCACTTGAGTTTCCTAGTGTTGTTAACTTTGTCCAGATAATTTAAATCAGCATGGCTTCATCACAAATCACTAAACGACAGGTTAGCTTTGCATCTTTCCCCAAACGATCAGTTGCAAGATCATTCTTAAGTTTTAGTCTGAAAAATAAGCCTGAAGAAAATTAAACTCGTCTCAACACTCGTCTCAACACTAAACTTTCCGCAAACTCTCCTGTTTAGAATTTTATAGAAAAAGTAATAATTATAACATTAGTAAAAAAAGAAGAGCCACTGTTTAGAATTTTATAGAAAAAGTAATAATTATAACACTAGTAAAAAAAAAGAAGAGTCATGATAGTGAAAAAGACTAAACTAAAAAATCGACGAAAATCATACAGTCATTAATGTTATTTTCATAAAGATTTTAATAAAACTAAAATTTTAACAAGACTGCTTGTATCAGGGCGAAGCCCTGAATGTTCCGACTGACTTTTAAGGTTTATGGAGCAGTAATAACCTTAAAAAAATAAATGTAAAAAAATAAAATTAAATTTTTTTTCTTATGATTTTTTTTTTGAAAATCATCCCCCACACGCCATATAAAGTACAAAAGGATAAATTTTACTCCTTGTTACAAATCAATCAAGGCAAATAAGCTTCTTTCAACCAATTTGGAACAATTTCTAAGACGGATTAAATCTCCGCTTACGCATTAATAGCGCAAAGTATATCGCGCGTTGATTGTCCCAAATTGGCCAAATTGGCAACCTTTAAACCCCCATAACTTAACAAAAAATAATCACAAGTGAATTATCTTTTTAAATTTAAGCTCAGAACAACAATACCTTTCGAATGATATAGAAAATTCCGTCAAAAATGGCTAGTTAAAAAGTCAAATTTTCTCTGAAGAAAAAAAACCTACCCCGAGCACAAATATTCCGTTACCTTCGTATCGAATGTCGGAACAATAAATATAAGAATTAAAGATAAGTAAATAAAGTGAACATAGAAAATTAAAAATTTGGTAAGTAACTATTAACAAAATAATCATTAGTCACCTTGTAAGCATCCATAAAAAATGTGCAAAAAACTATAATGATGAAATCATTGACATGATAATTATGATAATTTAAAAAGTTGCAATCAAAATACTCATAATTATCATAATAATAATAATAAAAAAGACATATAATCATCACCAGAGTTATAGGAAGGAAGACATCTATTATTGGCCCTGCAAACGCGATGTATTTTTTCTTCAAACTTATAAGTTAGCGTCGTACTGTCGGCAAAAATTGATCATATCAATAGTAGAGGTAAAATTGCAGCCAAAAAAAATTCTATCGCGCATCCTTTTCAAGTGATAAAAATGGACACATGGAAAAGAGTTTTAAAAAATTCTTCTGCTTAAACAACTCCAAAAAATCTGATTATTTGAAGTTTTGAAAGTTTACGCTGAATTGTGGTAAAATTGAACGTCGTCTAGAATATTTGCTGCTAGAATTTTACGCAAAATGACAATTCAAAATATAGCTGCGCGAGTTTTGTTTGTTGATATCGTTTGTAGACAAAACTACATTCCGAACAGATAGATAGCTTCAAAACAATCCTAAGTTCCTTGTTGAAAATGTTGCTCAATCTTTCTATATCTTTGAGGCAAAAATTTGAATATTTGATTTTTTTTCTTATTTATCTGATAATTAACTTGATTTGCAATGGGCAGTAAAAACAGGCCAATTTGTGACGATATCTTTCATTTGTTGAACTTTTACTCTTTTGCGGTTTCTCGAACTTTCTCAGCTTTTTTATTTAACAAGTTTATGCATTGTTGATTTAAAATAACCAGTATGTATGAAACTTTGATTGAAACTGAAATTTTAAAAATCTCGAATGGGTTCAGTTAAGACAAAAAACGCTTTTAATAATACTTTGCTCCTCAAGTTTTTGATATGATAACTTTGCAAGAGACGAAGTCTAAATAAGATAATTGATGATAACAAATCATACGATTCAAATTTAGCCTAAAAAGAATAAGAATTTTTAAATAGGCCTTTTATTGTGCAAAAATTTTCGAAAATAGGGGAACAACAACGTTATTTTTTTCGAAATTCGAAAAATTTCTGTTGACGCAAATGCACGCATAAAAGTTCAATTTTTTATTGTTCCAATTTTTGAAGCAAGTGACGGAATCTTTGCGCTCGTGGTGTTTTTTTTTTCAATTAAACTTCAGTTTCTTCACTATCAATTTTCGACGGAATAATCCGAAAGGTATTGTTGTTCTTTTCGCAATTTTAAAAAGATGTTTCACCAGTGATCTGATTTCGTAAACTTGTGGGTTCTCAAGTTTTGTCAATTAAGCCAGAATAAATAGGGCTTTGTCCTGATTCAAAGAGTTTTGCGGTTTATCGCGCCCCAAGTTTTTTTCATTTCCTGCGCGGTTAAACTATTTACTATTATGATACCTGCTTTCGGCTGTGAATTTGTCGTCTAACATCACAGAATGAAAAATTATAGCTGTTCCTACATATATTTTACGCACCGTTTTCAATCTTTTTCTACCAGATAGCTACCAGATAGGACAAAGTCAGTGTTACAAGGTGTTTTGCCTTTTCTTTTGTTTAAAGATTGGTTAAAGATTGCAAACAAGAAGTGAGTTTCTGCGAAGAACAAGAAATGACTGAACTGCCAACTTTCTTATGTAGTTCGGGCCCTCCCTGCCAAGAACCCCTTTTTTGACATTGTTTTCAAACATTGTACATGGCTTACCAATCATAAAGTTTTTCAAGTGTGCCGCCAATGCATTTAATGAGTATTATAAATTTTAAGAATGTTTTGCTCAACAAGTTTTTGATAAGATATTTTTGCAAGACACGTAACCTAATTTAGACCAATGATGGAAAAAAATCAAATGCTTAAAAATTAGCCTGAAAAAAAATAAGCATTTTAAAGTTTTTGCTCTAACGAATAGGTTTTTTCCTACGCAAAAGTTTCCGAAAATAGGGAACAATTAGTTTTTTTTTCGGAATTCGAAACATTTCTGTTGACGCAAATGCACGCATAAAAGTTTAATTTTTTCATTGCTCCGGTTTTCGAAAAAAGTGACGGAATCTTTGTGCTCGTGGTGTTTTTTTTTTTAATTAAACTTCGACTTTTTCACTATCAATTTTCGACGGAATCATCCGAAAGGTATTGTGGTTCTGGTCGCAATTTTCAAAAGTTTTTTCACCAGTGATCTGTTTTCGTAAACTGGTGGGGGCTTAAATATGGTCAATTAAGCCATATTTAGCCTGGTAATTAAAGCGCCATGTATTAAAGCGCGAAAAAAAAACTTTAAAAAAAGAAGAAATTTTTCCATTCTTTTCCAACATTCGATCAACTTTTCTTCAAAACTAAATTATTCCATAGAGCTTAACAGACAGTCAGAATATATAGGGCTTTGTCCTGATTCGAACAGTTTTGTAGTTTATCACGCCCCAAGTTTTTTTTTTCATTTCCTGCGCGGTTAAACTCTAATAGGACACCTGCTTTCGGCTGTAAATTTGTCATCTAATATCGCAGAATGAACGTTTTATAGCTGTTCTTACATATATTTTCGGCACCATTTTTAATCTTTTTCTACCAGATAGGACGATGCCAGTGTTACAATGTGTTTTGCTTTTTCTTTTGCTTTAAGATTGGTTAAAGATTGCATACAAAAAGTGAATTTCTGCGGAGAACAAGAAATGACTGAACTGCCCACTTCCTTATTTAGTTCGGGCCTTCCCTGCCAAGAACCCCCTTTTTGGCATTGTTTTCATACATTATACATGGCTTACCAATCATAAAGTTTTTCTAGTGTGCCGTCAATGAATTTAATGAGTATTAGAATTTTCTGAGAGTGCGTAGAAAACTCGTTTCATAATTTTGAAACAAAAGATGTCTGAAAAAAACTCGATCATTATAGATCGGTCTTGGGGGCTTGGGGGTTACGGGTGGGGGGATTGGAGTTGATTTGATATTCAGATACAAAAATTTAGAAATAAAACAAGTAAGCTTTATCAAATACATGTTTCAAAGCAACAAAGTCGGTAACGTTTTACAAGGAAGCTATGTGCAACTCAAGTTTTTCAACTTACTGCTCCAACCTACCCAAGTGTGAAATAAGCTTAGTTGTTCTATTTTAACAAACAACGGTATGAAAACTTGTAAGATGCTTTCTTCTCCCTTGAACCTATGTTAATTGGTACACAATTCGCCAAAGATAGCAAGTGCGTTTTCATTTGCACAAGTTGTAATCACTTAGGTGCGCTCAGGGTCGAAAACTAATTAGATTTTTCATCTCAGGTTTTACAAGTAAACAAAAACTTATATAAGGTAATATAAAAAGATCTCATGTACCAAAATTGCCCATAACGTAAGCATTCCATATATTTACTAAAAAAATCCTTGTTGCTGCAGTTCATGAATAAGAAATCGACTGCAAGAGCGTTAATACATAAAAGCAGGAGCGGATTTGAGGGAGGGGGGGGGTGCGTTGTGGCGGATGCTTTTTCTTCCCTCAGGGTCCCCCCTTTGTACTGTTTTGAGATATCCATATTTGGTGATGGAACCCAAAAAAATATTTTAAAGGCGCCTTAGGCGCCAATGTATACTTATTTTGAGGGGGGAGCGCGCACCAACAAAGCGCAATTTTTTGGTCAAAGTTTTCCAAAAAGTGCTTAAAAATGCCTTTGTAGGCCTGTTTTTTTTTAAGTTTTGCCTGCGGTTTTGCCTGTTTTTGATCTTCCAAATGAACCGCTTTCATTTTTATTTTATGATCTCAGTTGTCTCAGACAAACGAAAGCTCTAAGCGATCAAAAACCGTCTCAAAGAGTAGTTTGATGAAATCAAGTTGTTCCCAGGGAAACCTCGTTGAAATCGTAGCATTATTTGCAAAAATTAAAAGAAAGTAAAAAATATGGCTATCAAATAGAATGATCAGGAAAAAAATTTATCACAAATGTCAAAACTGCCAGAATTAATTGATCGCACAAATCAGCCGAACAATAATTTGCCATAAAAACAATTTGAAGAACTTTTGACGTGTCATTTACAGTGATAAGCAGCATAAGAGTGATTTCGATTAGCGCAAAATGATGCCGAAGTAATTGTTTTTATCAGCTGAGACTTATGATTGAAGTCCACAGGAAGCTTGTATCTACCGTTTCCCTCCGAGTTGTCTCCTAAGCTCAAAAATTCGGCAATCATATTGCAGTATTGGATTATACGTATCACAACACGTTTTGAAAAGGAACATAAGCACATTAACAACAACTTATGGCGTAATAAGTGGGTTTACATGGTTATATACTAAACCACTAACACATGAAAAAATTTAGTCGCGATCACTAGTCAATTTCTAGGCAAAACGCAAGCATGAGCAAACTCATGCATTGCGTTCAGTGCACGGAAGGTGGTTTGCGATGAATGTTTCGACCGACGCGGGTCAATCGCATATCAAATTTTGACCAAAAATCTGTACTCCCTCTTAAAGTCGAAACACTAAGTAGAGTCAGTCGAAACCTCTATTCAATTTCGAAATGTTTCCAAAACTAGGAGAATTCTTTTACGAGGAGAGTTGTTTTTACCGCAAACCAAAAACTTAATACGGTTTACTTGGAAAACTTAAGATATATGCCCCCCCCCTGACAAAAAATTAAAAATTAACAACTTTGTCAGAAATACGAAACAAAAACCCTCAATTTTTTGTGCAGTTTATTTTGAAAAATTTTTTTCACTACGACACATTTTTATTTCAGTAATTGTTATGCTTTCGATCTGGTCAAGCACTGACAAAAAATTTCGCGAAAAGCAGAAATTATAATTTTACGTTCAAATAAGTTGCTTGCTTGAACTTGATCGAACGATTAATCAGCGGCATCGAACCTGGCCAAAAAGTTTTTTAGTCGAACTTCGCTTCGGCCGAAAAACGCATTGGTGGTGGAAATCAAATGCAACGGTTTTTCTCGCTCGAACTCAGTCGAAATGTTTTTTTTTTCGGTCGGGCTCGGTCGAAATGCTTTCTCTCGGTCGAACCTAGTCGAAATATAACATACTTGGATATCACCATGCCAGCTAGCAGCTCAAAAGTTCAGAGGTAGGCAAGGCTGCTCGTTGCAGGGCAAATCATACCAATGTTCCAATTGTTTGTTAGCTCCGCAAGGTTCCATTTTTTGTCTAATATTATCTAATATTACGTGTTATTGTAAACCGTTTTAATGATAAAAAACCAGTATTGGATTTAGAAGAGAGTACGGTACTCACTTACCACTCAAAAGGTTTCCCTTCAGTACTACTTTAGGGCAATCATTTTTTTTCTGCAGGACTTCAAAACTTTTCCAAAGGCGCCAATATATACTAAACTTAAAGGGAAGCACTCGACAAAACACATTTTTTTATACCAAAACCCTCCCAAAAGTGCCTGAGAGCTACTTTTTTTTTTCAGTTTTTCAACATTATGTCTGCGGCGCAGAAAAAGTGGCCAAAAACGAGCTCTCTATTGTGATTTTGTTAGAATTCTAAGGCTCAAAAAAGTTCTAAGCAAAGATGCATCGCATCTGAAAAATAGAATCAGTTGTGATCTCAAGGCACCAGTCTTTTGCAGATTCTATACAAAAGTCTTTTTAAAGTTGCTGCTGAAAACATTTGAAGTTGTCTGGAAAAAAAACAAACTCAATCAACAATAAAAGGTCACTAATTAAACTCCTTGGAAAGTCGGAAAATTAGAATTCACAGCCTGCAACACAGCCTGCAACACCAAGCTCAAAGTAAAAAGAACATTTCTACGTGAAACTTGATTCCCACTCTGCGGAAATTTTGCATAATGACATGTAATATAAATTGTTATATACAGGCTGATTTAAATTATTCGGATAAAAAGAACAAAATTTAAAAAATTTCAAACGCATTTTTCTCATATTGAGCTATTTTTTTGACAAAAAAAAACAAAAATTGCCTCAAATTCATCAAAAATAAAATGGTTCAATTGTTGGCAAATATTGGAACCAATGTTTTTATCTCAAAAAGGGTATTTTGGCTTTTTACTTTATAAAAACCAGAATCTTTGCGTAAAAACGAATTTTAAAAGCTTAGCGCGATTTTTAAATGTTTGTTAAGCTGTGTAAAAGTTTTTTTTGAATTTCTTATCAACCATTTTGGTAGTTTCACCGTAAGTTTTTTGAGTAATTCAGAAAAACCGAAATTTCCGATTTTTAAGATAAGTTTGTTCGTTACAAAATGTTTCAAAAATGTTCGTTCTAAAAATGAACGATATTGATTCTGGTAAAATTCTAAGCTATTTTTGTTATCCTCATTTTTCGTCCAATCCCAAGTCAATTTGAAAAAATTGCACTTGAGTTTCCTAGTGTTGTTAACTTTGTCCAGATAATTTAAATCAGCATGGCTTCATCACAAATCACTAAACGACAGGTTAGCTTTGCATCTTTCCCCAAACGATCAGTTGCAAGATCATTCTTAAGTTTTAGTCTGAAAAATAAGCCTGAAGAAAATTAAACTCGTCTCAACACTCGTCTCAACACTAAACTTTCCGCAAACTCTCCTGTTTAGAATTTTATAGAAAAAGTAATAATTATAACATTAGTAAAAAAAGAAGAGCCACTGTTTAGAATTTTATAGAAAAAGTAATAATTATAACACTAGTAAAAAAAAGAAGAGTCATGATAGTGAAAAAGACTAAACTAAAAAATCGACGAAAATCATACAGTCATTAATGTTATTTTCATAAAGATTTTAATAAAACTAAAATTTTAACAAGACTGCTTGTATCAGGGCGAAGCCCTGAATGTTCCGACTGACTTTTAAGGTTTATGGAGCAGTAATAACCTTAAAAAAATAAATGTAAAAAAATAAAATTAAATTTTTTTTCTTATGATTTTTTTTTTTGAAAATCATCCCCCACACGCCATATAAAGTACAAAAGGATAAATTTTACTCCTTGTTACAAATCAATCAAGGCAAATAAGCTTCTTTCAACCAATTTGGAACAATTTCTAAGACGGATTAAATCTCCGCTTACGCATTAATAGCGCAAAGTATATCGCGCGTTGATTGTCCCAAATTGGCCAAATTGGCAACCTTTAAACCCCCATAACTTAACAAAAAATAATCACAAGTGAATTATCTTTTTAAATTTAAGCTCAGAACAACAATACCTTTCGAATGATATAGAAAATTCCGTCAAAAATGGCTAGTTAAAAAGTCAAATTTTCTCTGAAGAAAAAAAACCTACCCCGAGCACAAATATTCCGTTACCTTCGTATCGAATGTCGGAACAATAAATATAAGAATTAAAGATAAGTAAATAAAGTGAACATAGAAAATTAAAAATTTGGTAAGTAACTATTAACAAAATAATCATTAGTCACCTTGTAAGCATCCATAAAAAATGTGCAAAAAACTATAATGATGAAATCATTGACATGATAATTATGATAATTTAAAAAGTTGCAATCAAAATACTCATAATTATCATAATAATAATAATAAAAAAGACATATAATCATCACCAGAGTTATAGGAAGGAAGACATCTATTATTGGCCCTGCAAACGCGATGTATTTTTTCTTCAAACTTATAAGTTAGCGTCGTACTGTCGGCAAAAATTGATCATATCAATAGTAGAGGTAAAATTGCAGCCAAAAAAAATTCTATCGCGCATCCTTTTCAAGTGATAAAAATGGACACATGGAAAAGAGTTTTAAAAAATTCTTCTGCTTAAACAACTCCAAAAAATCTGATTATTTGAAGTTTTGAAAGTTTACGCTGAATTGTGGTAAAATTGAACGTCGTCTAGAATATTTGCTGCTAGAATTTTACGCAAAATGACAATTCAAAATATAGCTGCGCGAGTTTTGTTTGTTGATATCGTTTGTAGACAAAACTACATTCCGAACAGATAGATAGCTTCAAAACAATCCTAAGTTCCTTGTTGAAAATGTTGCTCAATCTTTCTATATCTTTGAGGCAAAAATTTGAATATTTGATTTTTTTTCTTATTTATCTGATACTTAACTTGATTTGCAATGGGCAGTAAAAACAGGCCAATTTGTGACGATATCTTTCATTTGTTGAACTTTTACTCTTTTGCGGTTTCTCGAACTTTCTCAGCTTTTTTATTTAACAAGTTTATGCATTGTTGATTTAAAATAACCAGTATGTATGAAACTTTGATTGAAACTGAAATTTTAAAAATCTCGAATGGGTTCAGTTAAGACAAAAAACGCTTTTAATAATACTTTGCTCCTCAAGTTTTTGATATGATAACTTTGCAAGAGACGAAGTCTAAATAAGATAATTGATGATAACAAATCATACGATTCAAATTTAGCCTAAAAAGAATAAGAATTTTTAAATAGGCCTTTTATTGTGCAAAAATTTTCGAAAATAGGGGAACAACAACGTTATTTTTTTCGAAATTCGAAAAATTTCTGTTGACGCAAATGCACGCATAAAAGTTCAATTTTTTATTGTTCCAATTTTTGACGGAATCTTTGCGCTCGTGGTGTTTTTTTTTCAATTAAACTTCAGTTTCTTCACTATCAATTTTCGACGGAATAATCCGAAAGGTATTGTTGTTCTTTTCGCAATTTTAAAAAGATGTTTCACCAGTGATCTGATTTCGTAAACTTGTGGGTTCTCAAGTTTTGTCAATTAAGCCAGAATAAATAGGGCTTTGTCCTGATTCAAAGAGTTTTGCGGTTTATCGCGCCCCAAGTTTTTTTCATTTCCTGCGCGGTTAAACTATTTACTATTATGATACCTGCTTTCGGCTGTGAATTTGTCGTCTAACATCACAGAATGAAAAATTATAGCTGTTCCTACATATATTTTACGCACCGTTTTCAATCTTTTTCTACCAGATAGCTACCAGATAGGACAAAGTCAGTGTTACAAGGTGTTTTGCCTTTTCTTTTGTTTAAAGATTGGTTAAAGATTGCAAACAAGAAGTGAGTTTCTGCGAAGAACAAGAAATGACTGAACTGCCAACTTTCTTATGTAGTTCGGGCCCTCCCTGCCAAGAACCCCTTTTTTGACATTGTTTTCAAACATTGTACATGGCTTACCAATCATAAAGTTTTTCAAGTGTGCCGCCAATGCATTTAATGAGTATTATAAATTTTAAGAATGTTTTGCTCAACAAGTTTTTGATAAGATATTTTTGCAAGACACGTAACCTAATTTAGACCAATGATGGAAAAAAATCAAATGCTTAAAATTTAGCCTGAAAAAAAATAAGCATTTTAAAGTTTTTGCTCTAACGAATAGGTTTTTTCCTACGCAAAAGTTTCCGAAAATAGGGAACAATTAGTTTTTTTTTCGGAATTCGAAACATTTCTGTTGACGCAAATGCACGCATAAAAGTTTAATTTTTTCATTGCTCCGGTTTTCGAAAAAAGTGACGGAATCTTTGTGCTCGTGGTGTTTTTTTTTTTAATTAAACTTCGACTTTTTCACTATCAATTTTCGACGGAATCATCCGAAAGGTATTGTGGTTCTGGTCGCAATTTTCAAAAGTTTTTTCACCAGTGATCTGTTTTCGTAAACTGGTGGGGGCTTAAATATGGTCAATTAAGCCATATTTAGCCTGGTAATTAAAGCGCCATGTATTAAAGCGCGAAAAAAAAACTTTAAAAAAAGAAGAAATTTTTCCATTCTTTTCCAACATTCGATCAACTTTTCTTCAAAACTAAATTATTCCATAGAGCTTAACAGACAGTCAGAATATATAGGGCTTTGTCCTGATTCGAACAGTTTTGTAGTTTATCACGCCCCAAGTTTTTTTTTTCATTTCCTGCGCGGTTAAACTCTAATAGGACACCTGCTTTCGGCTGTAAATTTGTCATCTAATATCGCAGAATGAACGTTTTATAGCTGTTCTTACATATATTTTCGGCACCATTTTTAATCTTTTTCTACCAGATAGGACGATGCCAGTGTTACAATGTGTTTTGCTTTTTCTTTTGCTTTAAGATTGGTTAAAGATTGCATACAAAAAGTGAATTTCTGCGGAGAACAAGAAATGACTGAACTGCCCACTTCCTTATTTAGTTCGGGCCTTCCCTGCCAAGAACCCCCTTTTTGGCATTGTTTTCATACATTATACATGGCTTACCAATCATAAAGTTTTTCTAGTGTGCCGTCAATGAATTTAATGAGTATTAGAATTTTCTGAGAGTGCGTAGAAAACTCGTTTCATAATTTTGAAACAAAAGATGTCTGAAAAAAACTCGATCATTATAGATCGGTCTTGGGGGCTTGGGGGTTACGGGTGGGGGATTGGAGTTGATTTGATATTCAGATACAAAAATTTAGAAATAAAACAAGTAAGCTTTATCAAATACATGTTTCAAAGCAACAAAGTCGGTAACGTTTTACAAGGAAGCTATGTGCAACTCAAGTTTTTCAACTTACTGCTCCAACCTACCCAAGTGTGAAATAAGCTTAGTTGTTCTATTTTAACAAACAACGGTATGAAAACTTGTAAGATGCTTTCTTCTCCCTTGAACCTATGTTAATTGGTACACAATTCGCCAAAGATAGCAAGTGCGTTTTCATTTGCACAAGTTGTAATCACTTAGGTGCGCTCAGGGTCGAAAACTAATTAGATTTTTCATCTCAGGTTTTACAAGTAAACAAAAACTTATATAAGGTAATATAAAAAGATCTCATGTACCAAAATTGCCCATAACGTAAGCATTCCATATATTTACTAAAAAAATCCTTGTTGCTGCAGTTCATGAATAAGAAATCGACTGCAAGAGCGTTAATACATAAAAGCAGGAGCGGATTTGAGGGAGGGGGGGGGGGGGGGTGGGTTGTGGCGGATGCTTTTTCTTCCCTCAGGGTCCCCCCTTTGTACTGTTTTGAGATATCCATATTTGGTGATGGAACCCAAAAAAATATTTTAAAGGCGCCTTAGGCGCCAATGTATACTTATTTTGAGGGGGGAGCGCGCACCAACAAAGCGCAATTTTTTGGTCAAAGTTTTCCAAAAAGTGCTTAAAAATGCCTTTGTAGGCCTGTTTTTTTTTAAGTTTTGCCTGCGGCGCAGAAAATTACATGGGTTTTTTTAAATGCTTTGGGAGAGCTCGGAAAATCTTTGGTCGAGATATCCATATCTGGTGACGGGCCCTAGAAATTTTTTGAAAGCGCCTTTGACGCCAATGTATACTAACTTTGTGGGGGGAGCTCGCGCCGACAAAGCGCAATTTTTTGGTCGAAATTTTCCGCAAAGTATCTAAAAAAAATTAAAGTTTTACAAAATCTCGAAAAAGTCTAAAAATTCTATAAAACTTTGAAGACAGTCGATAGTTTCAGTGTTTCAACGCAACAAAGTCGGTAACGTTTTACAAGGAAGCTATGTGCAACTCAAGTTTTTCAACTTACTGCTCCAACCTACCCAAGTGTGAAATAAGCTTAGTTGTTCTATTTTAACAAACAACGGTATGAAAACTTGTAAGATGCTTTCTTCTCCCTTGAACCTATGTTAATTGGTACACAATTCGCCAAAGATAGCAAGTGCGTTTTCATTTGCACAAGTTGTAATCACTTAGGTGCGCTCAGGGTCGAAAACTAATTAGATTTTTCATCTCAGGTTTTACAAGTAAACAAAAACTTATATAAGGTAATATAAAAAGATCTCATGTACCAAAATTGCCCATAACGTAAGCATTCCATATATTTACTAAAAAAATCCTTGTTGCTGCAGTTCATGAATAAGAAATCGACTGCAAGAGCGTTAATACATAAAAGCAGGAGCGGATTTGAGGGAGGGGGGGGGGGTGGGTTGTGGCGGATGCTTTTTCTTCCCTCAGGGTCCCCCCTTTGTACTGTTTTGAGATATCCATATTTGGTGATGGAACCCAAAAAAATATTTTAAAGGCGCCTTAGGCGCCAATGTATACTTATTTTGAGGGGGGAGCGCGCACCAACAAAGCGCAATTTTTTGGTCAAAGTTTTCCAAAAAGTGCTTAAAAATGCCTTTGTAGGCCTGTTTTTTTTTAAGTTTTGCCTGCGGCGCAGAAAATTACATGGGTTTTTTTAAATGCTTTGGGAGAGCTCGGAAAATCTTTGGTCGAGATATCCATATCTGGTGACGGGCCCTAGAAATTTTTTGAAAGCGCCTTTGACGCCAATGTATACTAACTTTGTGGGGGGAGCTCGCGCCGACAAAGCGCAATTTTTTGGTCGAAATTTTCCGCAAAGTATCTAAAAAAAATTAAAGTTTTACAAAATCTCGAAAAAGTCTAAAAATTCTATAAAACTTTGAAGACAGTCGATAGTTTCAGTGTTTCAACCTGATACGATCAGTTTCATTTTAAATTGACATACAGTAAATGGCTGTTTTCTTCAAAGATAATGTGAAACAAAACTTTAGCAAGTTCAATATTAGGTTTTAGTTTCGGTTTGAGACCACCGTCAATTTGTCACGCTAATTAGTTTTGGCTGGATAGGTTCGTGCAACTGCTTAGTAGTCTAAAATTAATCTATTGCCATTTCCTGGTCTCAATAGATTTTAAAAATCTTTGAATTACATGCGCGGTTGTTTGTGGTTTAACTTTATTGTTCCGACTTTGGATACGAAAGTAACGGAATATTTGTGCTCGGGGTGGGTTTTTTTTCTTCAGACAAATTTCGACTTTTTAACTAGCCATTTTTGACAGAATTTTTTATATCATTCGAAAGGTATCGTTGTCGTGAGATCAAATTTGAAAATATATTTCACCTCTGATCGTTTTTCGTAAAGTTATGGGGGTTTAAATATTGGCATTTTGGCCAATTTGGGACAATTAACGCGCGATATATTTCAACGCGCGACAATTAACGCGTAAGAGGAGAGTTAATCCGTCTTAGAAATCGTTCCAAATTAGTTGAAAGAAGCTTTTTTGCCATAATTGGTTTGTTACAAGGAGCAAAATCTATCCTTTTGTACTTTATATGGCGTGTGGGGGGATGATTTTCATAAAAAATTTTAAATTTTAGAAATTTTTTTTTTTCATCTTGTTTTATTTCAATGAATTTTTTAATGTTATTACTGCTCCATAAACCTTAAAGGGCAGTCGGAAAATTCAGGGCTTCGCCCTGATACGAGCAGTCTTGTTATATATCTTCTAACATTGGTCTGACTTGCATCAGTATAATCAATTTTACAGTAAGGGGGTCAGTTTTTGCGCATGATCGGTTGTTATTATATACTTTGTCGACTTTTTTTAAGTTGATTCAATTGATTTTTCGAGCTCTTCCATAGCAGTTAAAAAACCTTGTTTCGGCCAAGTTTTCTGCACCGCTGGTAAAATTTGAAAAAAAACAGGCAAAAGAAGGCGTTTTTAACCTCTTTTTGGAAAACTTTGACCAAATAATTGCGGTTTTTTGGCGCGCGCTTCCCCCTCAAAATTAGTAAAAATTGGCGCCAAAGGCACCTTAAGAAAAAATTTTAGGCTCCTTAAGACAAAATGGATATCTGAAAAAAGGGGACCCTTCGGGTCGGCAGGGGGTCGATTCCTTAAGTAGGATAAATCGTTCGCCCCCGCCCCCGCCCCCGCCCCGACCCCATCTAAAACAGCCATTGATAATTATTGCTTCACTTGATGGAACCTTAAGAACCAGATAATAATTTGTAGTATCAAAAGAAACAGGAGAGAAAAGTAACATCACACCGGCGCAGCTGCCTCAATCTTCTGCGGGAAATATAGCGTCTAGACTAAGAATCAACAAGACCACAAGGTCAACACCGAATGATCCGTATGATCCGAATGATCAACAGTAAAATGAGCAAGTGAAAATCACGCAATCAGACAAAAATTAAAGAAACAAATCATTGCAAAAATAGTCAGGTAACTCTCGAGAAAACGAAATAAACCAATTGTCACTGCCAAAACGGTCTCACCAGCAGTAAACGCTTTATTTTATACCGAGGTTCCCTCAAATTTCGAAAACCATTCGAAAACGTCGAATAATTTTAAACAATTTAGTCTATATTGTACGCAATCCTTAATTCAAGGTGGCGATTTCTTTCAATTTTTAACATATGCCTCGCCTTAAAGAACTCTTCAACATACCCGCATCCAGTTTCAAGCGTTAATAATTTGATTATAAAATAGTTTTAGTACAAGTCTTACAAAAATTGAGAAAAAATTGATTTTAAGCAATTAATAATCGATTATAATCTCTTTTTTTGAAATCAAATATAATCAATTATAATACATTATAATCGATTATAATTGATTCTTTTAATCCGAATTTCTATATTACTTGTTTTGCAAAAAATCCATTATAATCGATTATAATTGTTTATAATCCCTTTTGTTTGCCCATTTTGTCTTCGAATTTCCACCTGAATTGCTTAGATTTTATGCTTTTTGTAGACATTGGCTCATGAGAAAAATGGAAAAACTGATTGGGCAGTTTTCAAATCAATTCAAAATTATAACGTTTTTTTTTTCATTTCTTCTTGATTATATTTGTTTCATGATGCACGTGTTTCTTGATGCAATTTTTTTTTACCACCAAAATATCAGCACACTGCTTTAGTTTCATGATTTTTATAGAAGAGTTATATTTCATCTACCGCGGGATTCTTTCAACTAAAATGAAAGGATCTCTATGAAACGTTTGTTTCGTGGTAAAATTTTGTGTTCAGATTAACTAATTAGTGACAAGACATCTCACTTTTAGAGATTTTTGACAAAAAATATTATAATTTATTATAATAGATTTTAATTGATAATAATAGATTATAAGAGATTTTAGGAAAAATTATAATCAATTATAATTGATTATATTTCATTATCATGTCACGAAAAAGGTTGTCCTTATAATGGATTATAAATTTTTTGAACATTTAAATTTGACGCGTATATAAATTATAATTTTGATAAAAGTACAGTTATAATTGTGATATAATCAATTATTTTCTCTTTTACTGAGTGGGGGTATTTTAAAATGAAAGGATAGAGCGCAAAACTAAAAAAAAAAGCAATCTGACTTCTTCTTTTTCACTTATTTTTGGAATGTTTTGTTTTTCGGAACGTTCATTTTGAGCATTTTCTATTTAACCGTTGTTTGGCATCATGCTAACTAAACAATATTTTGCTTTTAAAACAGTAGAAGTTTACTAATTACATTGTTATTTTGAGCAACCTGTCAAAAAAAATACAGTCAAAATTTTTTGAAACCATTGGGTTCTTCCGGGAAAAAAAGAAATCCAGAATAATAAATCAGCGTCATGCAAATTGAACTAATCCAATTCTCCCGAGGTTAATATTCGGGTCTCAAACAATTTTTCCTCGCCACAGAAAGTGAGAAAAAACTTGATTTTGCGCTAAGAAACAGCCAAGCTCAAAGTCAGAAAGCATTTTATATGGCGTGTGGGGGGATGATTTTCATAGAAAAAATTTCAAAATTTAGAAACTTTTTTTTCGTTTTATTTCTTACATTTAATATGTTAATTATATTTATGCTAGTACTGCTCCATAAACCTTAAAAGGCAGTCGGAACATTCAGGGCTTAGCCCTGACACGAGCAGTCTTGTTGTTTTTGTTCCGACTTTCGATACGAAATTCAAGGAATATTTGTGCTCGGGGTGTGTTTCTTTTTTTCTTCAGACAAAGAAAAGTATTGTTGTCGTGAGCTCAAAATTGATTAGACATTTCACCTGTGATCATTTTTCGTAATGTTATTGGGGTTTAAAGATTGCCATTCTGGTTAAATCTATATTTTTGTACTTTATATGGCGTGTGGGGGGATGATTTTCATAAAAATTTTCAAATTTCAGCAAAAAAAAATAAATTATTTTCTCTGTTATCTTACTAATTTTTTTTTTTTAAATTTCCAAAAATTGCTCAAAAACGTCCTTTTGACCTTTTTTTTCAAAAGTTTGTCTGCGACGCAAATTTCGTTTGTTGAAACACGGTCTGCTAGTGAGCGCTCGGAAACTCAATTTGGTCGACCTAAAAAAAAGTCGACAAAACTTTCAAAAGAACTTTTGAAAATTCCCCCCCCCCCCCCCTTGTTGAGAAAACCCTAGATCCGCCTATGGATCAGAAGCTTTCTGCTCTTTGCACAGAAGCTAGTTAATCTATTTTCACTCAAATTTTGAGTTAATAAACATGATAAATTAACGATGTCTCAAGTCTTATGATTATGTGAGTCTCATTACATCGGATCGCTGTTTCAGTGATCGCATTCTACCAACTTTCTGCTTCCTTCCTTGTCTGCGCTGTCCTGATTGGTCAAATGTCAGGCAATGAGATGAAAATGCGCCAGGCATCCAATCAGATTCAATTAGGCCACCAGGATCAATTCGGATACGTCACTTATTCTCCCCTAGAAATGGGGTTGAAGCGCGAGGCAGTTTTCCCCGATCGGAAAGAGTTCTACGGAACTTCTATGCCTATGGATATAAACCCAACCGAAGCGTATCCTTACTGGGACGAAAGCAGAACTGACAATTATCCACAGGTTTGTGTGCTTTGGCACTTTGAATACTTTGAAATTTTGGAGCCTTGGTACTTTGAAGTTATTGTTCTGACTTTCGATACGAAAATAACGGAATATTTGTGCTCGGGGTGGGTTTTTTTTCTTCAGACAAATTTCGACTTTTTAACTAGCCACTTTTGCCGGAATTTTTAAATATCATTCGAAAGGTATTGTTGTCTTGAGCTCAAATTTGAAAAGATATTTCACCTGTGATTATTTTTTGTAAAGTTATGGGGGTTTAAACATTGCCATTTTGGCCAATTTGGGACAATTAACGCGCGATATATTTCGCGCTATTAACGCGTAAGCGGAGAGTTAAAATCCGTCCAAGAAATCGTTCCAAACTGGTTAAAAGAAGCTTATTTGCCTTAATTGGTTTGTTATAAGGAGCGAAATCTATACTTTTGTACTTTAAATGGCGTGTGGGGGGATGATTTTCATAAAAAATTTCAAATTTTAGAAAAAATTTTCATTTTATTTAATTTAATTTAATTTTTTAATGCTTTTACTGCTGTTCAATAAACCTTAAAAGGCAGTCGGAACAATCAGGGCTTCGCCCTTCGCCCTGATACGAGCAGTCTTGTTATCTTTAAAAACAATATTTAAATATCCAATAATAAACATAAAACTACTTTTGTACCTTTGTTAAAAGCCAATTGTAAGTTTTCGTATGATTGTACATAGATTCAAAGTATGATTCTTTGCGGCCTTAGAAACCACAACTAATCAAGGTGGGTCCAGTTTTTTTTTGGAAAAGACATGGAAAAGTGACTCTGAAATTGCTGACTGTTTCAAACGTGCCTGAAAAAAAATAATCAACAGTTTTGCACAATCGCAATTTTATGTGAAACAGAAGAAAAGTTTCGTGACTAATAACACGGGAAGGACATCGCAGAACAAAAATAGAACTGCTCCAGTATTATTACAGCTTAACTTCGAGACGCATATTGAAAAATAAATCAACCATAGACAACTGCGACCCGCATCTAATTGCAAAAAAATCTATTATAATGGGTTTTCGTGGTCTAAAAAATTGTCAATATAATTGATTCCCATGTTACGCTCAGACTACAAAATTGGACAAAAAATGGATATAAATCCATTGTTTTTTGCGCAAAAACATAATGCATTACAATTCATTTGAAACCCATTATAATGAATTATAAAATAAGTTGAAAATCATATTAAAACAGACTTTTTTGTTCCGACTTTCGATACGAAAGTAACGGAATATTTATACTCGTGGTGGGTTGTTTTTATGTTATATTTGCTCTGAGGACCTTAAATGGCGATCGGAACATTCAGGGCTTCGCCCTGATAGGAGCAGTCTTGTGCCACTTTATTTTTGTTTCGCACTTTTGCATTTATCAAATGAGTAATGCTGAAACTTTGCAAAGCGAGTGCAAGGCTCACTACAATTATTAATCTAAGCTCAAATATTTCCCCTTTGCCCCCCACATGACCACCTGAGACATCCCTCCCACCTGAACCACAATTAACCACAATGTACCACCACCTCACCCCAAGCTTCACCTGAACCACCACCAAACCCCCCTCCTACCCTGAACCACACCCCGTTTATGAGCCAACCCCCTGCTCACCTGAAGCCCCCTCCCAAACCTGATCCGGATTCAAGTAGGCTGAGTGTGTGGCGGGATTGGTTCAGTTGGGTTCATGTGGGGGAGGGCTGTTGGTTCAGGTGGGGGATGGCAGGGGTAAGGGAAGGTTACAAAGGGGCAATGGGGCAAACATCTTTAGTTTGAAACGTAGAAAAGACTTTATGTGCGTTGAAGTTCGCAGGTCAGTAAAGTTGACAAAAATCGATTATAATTCAGTGTCCACAAAATTGAAAAAAAGCATCGATTAATGGACTAAAATTGCATTTTGTTGCCTCGAAAAATAGTAAAGTAAGAATCCATTTTTAATTGAATATAATCAATTTTTTTTTCACTTTTGTGGACACTGACAATGAAACTCAATCATATTCGTTTTTTATCCATGGAACTCCAATGAGGGAGCCGACTATCCTCATAAATCTAAAGTTAAAGGAGTTTATAATTGGCAAGTGTTGAGTAACATTTACTCATCACTACCCGTATCTAGTAAATTTTCTAAAACAGATCTGAAATAATCTTTTTCATCAGATCTAAGCTTCAGATCTGAAATAGGTTGTGAAATGTTTAAATAACGCTAGGATACTTTAAGGATTGGTTATTTCAGATCTTATTTCGGTTCTGAAATTTTCTTTTTCTTGGTTATTTCAGATCTGAAAAAATCTATTTCAGATCTAATTTCAGATATGACTTTTAGTTTTTCTTGATTATTTCAGATTTGAGAAATCAATAATTTGGACTCAATTTTTGATTTTTTTAAGCATCTGCTAGCTACTAGCAGGTACTCAGCAAAGTCTCAAGTTGGAGACTGCCGAAGTATGTTTCCCCAAACATGAGATAAAAATTGGAAACGCATAAGTTGCGCATGTAACTCAAAAATGTTGCAGGGGTTCTAACAGTTTTTGAAAACTTTTTAACACAGTTGTACAAGACACTTAGTTAAAAAAACTGTTTGTGAGAATATTCGGAAGTTTTTTGACCGCTACTTAATCTAAACATAATTGCGTATTGCAGAAACATCAAAAAATAAAAAAATAAAAATTCTATTTTTTGATCGAATTGCATAAATTTTAATTTAACAAAGGATGTCTCAGATCTGGAATTCAGATCTGAAATTTCGTTTTTCAAGGTTATTTCAGATCTGAAGTTTTCCATTTCAGAACCAAATTTAGTTTTATTCGGACGGATCGGAGTTGTCTATGGTTGATTTGTGTTACAACTATGCATTTTATGTGAACTAATGGGGGCTATTCTCATGCGCGAAGGACCGAATGAGCGAAATAACTCAGAGCGGAAGATCGAACACAAATTTAGCCGAAAGCCATTTTTTTAAAAGAAGCAATTGCCATTCAATTTCAATGAATTAAATGAAGCATTATTTTGCTTCTTTCATTACGAAACCCTTGAAATATAAAATGTGTCCCAATTTTGCTTCGGTCAATGACAATTTGAAAATTTTGCATATTTCTGCAGTTTGTATATTCAGCCAATATCAATACTCCAGTCCCTGGAAATTAAATGTTTACTTTCTTTCCAAATTTTAGATTACTGAAATCTGATTGCCGGATTTTTTTTTCGCGCATTCGGTCCTTCGCGTATGAGGGATTCCACCTTAACTAATAATTATCCTAATATGTTCACTCCTTTTAAATTGATCAGAATTTACAAGTTCCATAGCAGCACTGGTGCAATTTTGATCAAATACAGGAAAATTAATGCAGTTTGCGGGTTTTATGCACAAAACGGCTCAAAATAAGTATTTCTACATCTTGATCTTAAGTCAATACATGGTTGAATCTGATTGGTTCATTAGCCAATCAAAAGCACAAAAAATTGTCCAGCATTTCAATTAAAATTTAAAGCAGATAAACTTAAAGCAATTACAACTTTTTTCTTTAGGTATTACTTCACAAAAAAAACATGAAAATTAGTTTTATTATTTGACTAAGATTCACATTCTCAATTACTTCGGCTAATGTTTTTTTCTGCTGGAACAGTTGATTGACATGCCCGACCATGTTGCTTGAGTTTTATTGGCTAATTTCAGCCAATCAAATTCGACCGCATTTGTTTTTGCTAAAAGATAAAAAGATTTTGAGTTTGGGCCGTTTTGTGCATAAAACCCCAGTTTGCTTTTTTTCTGATATTCTTCCGATATGAAACTGTACTGTACTTATGCATTTTTGAAACTGTACTGATTTTCACACGCAGATCATCATTCTTTGGTGTAGTGCTCTTAGTCATATAGAAAACAGAGTAGAGTCGAACCTTTGCTTGGGATGTTGCCACTTGAACATCATCTACCATCTATGTTTTTAAAAATGAGCGCCAAAGTCATCTATGTTTTTTTAAAATTGACCGCAAAAAAGATCTATGTTTTTTTTCTGAAAACGATCACTAAAAAATGCTAAAAAATAAGCTTTTAAGCGAGAGCGCCGTGTTATCGTTGTTATGATCTTTTTGTCAATTTTTTTTTAAAACATAACAAAATTAAACAAGGATAGGCGGTTACGGATAGGCAATTAGCACAGAATGTGGATCTACTTAACAACCCCCCCTATTACAAAGGGGGGGGGGGGGATTGTTAAGTAGGTTCAGCTAGCAAATTACTAGCAAATTAGTCGAATTTTCAGCCAATCAGAATGCGGCAAATTCTGAAACCGAGAAAGTTCTAATTGGCAACAGCTGTTACACTTAGCAAATAAGCACTTAAAATGAACTTAGCAAATGAGAACGTAAATTATAGGGGGGGGGAAGATTCTTAAGTAGGTACCATAGGGGGTAAATTGTTAAGTAGATCCCAGAATGTTTTGACCACAGTCTTATAAAAATACAAAAAAAAAGTTTTTTTTTTTCAAATGAGTGTCGTTTTTTCGGCATGTTGTGAGAAAAAGATCTGAATGGAAAATAGAATCTAGACATGTTTGAGAGTCATACTAAAGTAGGCAATTTGAAAACAGTTTTTAAAGAAAAATGCCCAGAAAAACGAAAAAAAAAATCAAAATTTTCAAAATTTTGTGCAGAAGTTTTGAATTTTCAAGTTTTTGAGTCCCAAAATTGCGCTAAGAACACAAAAAACTACTTTTATTTGAAAAAAACTAAGTTATTACGGATTAATTAAAGCTGAATTCAGCAATAGCAGTTACTAACTACCTTACTTCGAATCAAGACTGAAAGGGCTTCAGTATGATATATCACTCAACCTGATTCAAAAAAACTAAAACACACTCGAATCCAAAGCCTCCCCCATTTTTAATAATCGGAACAACAAGACACTTTTTGTGAAATCAAAAAGTTCAATTCAATATCTTCCTAAAATCAGCCAAAATGGAGCTAGTTTCAAGAAATTTACCATCTCTGAAATCACACTTCCGCTAAAATTATTGCAACGGTTTGCTTGGATTATGCAAAATCGAATTTTTGCGAGATATTTCTTGCTCAGATAAAAAAAATGCTAACACGCTAATTCTCATGAAAATTATCTGTGCGCCAACTTACAAGCTAGTTTGAAAAAGAAATTATTAACGGATAGATTCTAATGCATATTTATAAATAAATATTTGCTCTGCTAATATTTTTCCCGATGCCATATCGCCCCAATTACATGATAAGGAGAACCGTAGTACTTTCAGTGACTAATTTATTTTTTTTGTATTTTCATTTGAAATAAGATTGTCCAAATCAGTTTTGTAACTGCAAACGTTTATGCAACAAAAAAGTTTCTATTTTCTTCAAATCTCTCTCTCTCTCTCTCTCTCTCTCTCTCTCTTCAAAAAAATCTTTAAAAATTTTTTTTCATCAATTTTCGTCATTTTCTCATTTATAGATTTCTTCCAAATATAGGGCCGAGAAACTAAAAATTTAACAAAGTTATCTGTTTTGAGTTCATGAGTCACTCTTAAAAACCGATTGCAGATATTAACGCCAATTATTCAAAAAAAAAATTTGTAGTTCCGACTTTCCAAAAAAGCGAGATATTTATGCTTGGGGTGATTTTTCATACAGTCGATTTTAGACTTTTTGACTAAGCTTTTTTGACAAAATTTCAGAACATTATTGTTCTTACGACTTTCGTAATAAAGTAACGGAATATTTGTGCTCGGGGTGTTTTTTTCTTCAGACCAATATTTAATCTGTGATCATTTAAAAAAAAACATGGTGGTTTAAAGAGTGCCATTTAGGCCAATTTGGTACAATTGACGGGCAATATATTTCGTGCTATTAACGCGTAATCGGAGGTTTATTGTTCCGACTTTCGATACGGAAGTAACGGAATATTTATGCTCGGTGTGGGTTTTTTTTCTTCAGACAAATTTCGACTTTTTAACTAGCCATTTCTGACGGAATTTTTCTTATATCATTCGAAAGAAATTGTTGTTGTGAGCTTGAATTTGAAAAAAAATATTTTCATCTGTGATTTTTTTTTGTAAAGTTATGGGTGTTTAAAGATTGCCAATTTAGCCAATTTGGGACAACTAACGCGCGATATATTTTGCGCTATTAATGCGTAAGCGGAGATTTAATCCGTCTTTGAAGTCGTTCCAAATTGGTTGAAAGAAGCTTATTTACCATAATTGATCTGTTACAATGAGCGAAATTTATTCTTTTGTACTTTAAATGGCGTGTGGGGGGATGATTTCAGAAAAAAAAACTTCAAATTTTAGAATTTTTTTTTCATTTTATTTTATTTTATTACACTTAATATTTTTAAGTTACTACTGCTCCATAAACCTTTAAAGGCAGTCGGAACATTCAGGGCTTCGCCTTGACACAAGCAGTCTTGTCCGTCTTAGAAATCGTTCCAAATTGGCTGAAGGTAGCTTATTTGCCATAACTGATTCGTTACTAGGGGCGCAATTTATCACTTTGTAAATTACATGGCGCATGGAGGGATGATTTTAATTTTATTTTTTTGTTCCGACTTACGTATCGAAAATAACGGAATATTTGTGCTCGGGTTGGTTTTTTTTTTTCTTCAGACAAATTTCGACTTTTTAACTAGCCATTTTTGACGGAATTTTTTTATCACTCAAAAGGTAATGTTAGCTTGAGCTTGAAAATGAAAAGATATTTCACCCGTGATCTTTTTTTGAAAAGTTATGAGGTTTCAAACATTGTCATTTTTGCCAATTTGGGACAATTTACGCGCGATCCATTTCGCGCTATTAACGCGTAAGCGGAGATTTAATACGTCGTTTAAAAATCGAATAGAAATTGTTCCAAATTGTTTGAAGGAAGCTGGTTTGCCATATTTGATTGGTTATTATGAGCAAAATCTATCATTTTGTTTTTTATATGGCGTGTGGGGATGTTTTTCACAAAAAATCTCAAACTAAAAAAAAATCATTTTTTTTCTAACATTTAATTTTTTCATGTTATTACTGCTCCATAGACCTTAAAGGGCAGTCGGAACATTCAAGGCTTCGCCCTGATACCAGTGGTCTTCTTACTGTTTAAAAAATGTCGCAAATTCCGCTATATGCGAAAGTTGAGATTGCTCCGGATTCAAAAAAAAGTCAAAACAAATTGAAATTTCTTATTGGAATCTCCGTTTTGCATCGATTAACCAGCAATGCTTTGTATTCCGCAAACAGTGAGCAAATTTCGAATCAGACAAAGCTTTGGCTGCCAATTTCCAATCGGTTCTCTGGGTAAACATGGAAGAGCTAGCTTGACTGAAATAACCAAATAAAGAAACCAGTGCGCAATTTAAGAAACAAGGATCCAACATTTGTCAATCACACACATTGACAACCATTGAAATGTTGATTAAACCTACTCAGGAATGAACTGATTTCTCTGCTGAAACATGTGTTGAGTGTCCTTATTCCTTATGTATAAATATGCTGTCCAAGTGCCATGCATCAACTTTGCTACTTCACTTTGTCTATGCAGAGATAACTAGATTCTCTAACTTTTTATGTTGTTGAGATCACAGTTTAATCACCCAGAGTTCTAGAAATTCCGAGGTCTATTAACAGGTCGAAATCAACAACGATGAAATAAAAGCATAACCATACAAATGACTAAAACCTCTGATAAGTCAGTTCATTGGTGGGCTTCTGTTTAATTTTTCTGTAGTCCCTTGATTAGATGCTTTTGCGGCAGGCTCAGATGGACTATCTAGGTCAACGATTATGTGTCGAGGTATTAGGATATGGCTCACCACAAATGAATTTTTGCGACACAATTTTTTATACGAAAATATCGGAATATTTGTGCTCGGGGTGGGTTTTTTTCTTCAGACAAATTTCGACTTTTAAACTAGCCGTTTCTGACGGATTTTTTTTTACATCATTCAGAAGTTATTGTTGTCCTGAGCTTAAATTTGAAAAGATATTTTAACTGTGATCCAATTTTCGTAAAGTTATGCTGGTTTAAAGATTGCCATTTTGGCCGATTTGGGACAATTATCGCGCGATATAATTCGCGCTATTAACGCGTAAGCGGAGATTTAAGCCGTCTTAGGAAGCGTTCGAAATTGGTTGAAAGGAGAAGCTTATTTGCCATAATTGATTCGTTGAAACGAGCGAAATCTATCCTTTCGTACTTTATATGGCGTGTGGGGGGATGATTTTCATTTTGAATTTATTTTATTACATTAAATTTTTTTAGGGTTAGTACTGCTCC
>NC_087064.1:48213955-48242874 GCF_963678635.1 Symsagittifera roscoffensis | reverse complement strand
CCGACGTAACTCGTGCTATTAACGCGTAAGCAGAGGCTTAATTCATGTTAGAAGTCAAAACGAGTTGGACTCAGGCATGTTCTTTGGTATCTTTTATTTTGCTATATGAAAAATGTATCATTTTTTAGTTTAGATAGCGTGAGGGTGTAGATTTTCAAAGTTTTTACCAATCACAAGTTTGATCTGGCAGTGATTTTAAGATTTTATCCTGAGTTTCTTGAACAGTGGTTGATAAATTCGCAAAGCGTTCAGAATAATATCAGTACTTGAGCTTACGACTGTTTTGTTGATTCCATTAGAAACCAAAATTCAATTTTGCAAATTATCTGCATTTTTGCAGATTCCTCTAAGTTTTAGTGAAGTTTCAACTTTATACGACCACTCAGAGTTCACATTTTGGAATTGATAAGCGGTTTTGAGGTTTTCCCCATTTTTTTTATCTGACAATTTGTCTTGTTTTTTTGTTTCAGATAGCGCCAAAAATTTTTTCAAAAAAGGAACATGGTTCGAGGCGAGGCTAAACAAGTTGACCTGCAAGTTCTGTGGAAAAGAAGGTTTCATTGATTCCTAAAACTTACTGAGCTTCTGATGTCGCTTGCATGCTTGGACTAAATCAGAGCCAATCGGTGATCTGGGTTCCATACAAGCGGAAGCTGCTCTCTCTTTCTCGGAAGAAATATGAATTTGTGCCCGATACCTACAATAGGTACCAAATTCCATTCAAATAGAACCACAGTTGAGCAAACATGTTACATGAGGATTAAGTCTTCGATGAGTTTTCATTTATCCGAGTGAAGTTGTTCGCCTTTTTATATAAGACTTGATCCCATCAAGTTGTGTTTTTGATAACAATTCATATTTTGTACTCGTCTTATAAATAGTTTAACACTAAGCCAAATAAATTGGTAGTCAACTTTCGCTGTGAACATAACCAGAACAACTCGCAATACGACCAGAAAAGGAACCCGCACAAGTACCGAAATGAGGCAACTAGAAAAAAGATCCACAAGATAACAAAAAAGTAGACAAGCGAAACAAGAGCCGAAAGATGATAGCAAGTTGACATGGTGCAAAAAGAGACGGATGATTCAAGCAAGATGACCTGGTGCAAAACAGTGACAAAAAATTCGAGCAAGAAGATTTGGCGTAAACAGGATGATCCAAAGGATGATACAACAAGTCAAAGATATGACAAAGTCAGAGAACAAACCCGGGTTCACCCCGTCAATTGCAAGGATGGCCAAAAACGATGAAATATCTTTGCAAGAGAGAAATTAGTAGCTTAACAGTGCGTCAGCTGCAATCACTAGGTTGGTCTCACTACTCGTCGTTTCAAATTGACCAGTTCCGAGGCCAAATCAATTCTCTATTATACCGGTTCAATAAATATAATTTGTCAGAAGCTCTCGGAAAAGGACGGCGAAGCTTTTTAATGATTTCAGGCAGCCCCTGAAACAAGGATGACAGTCAAATCGACACAATGCCTCCAATCGCGATAGTGACTCTTGCATGTAAGCATCTAAAATTGAAACTAGCCCAAAGTTGGTTTAATATATTTTTTCAATTTTCATTATTTTTTTTTGCATTTTGTTAAATCATGCCTGCCAGACGTCTGATAGAGAGCGTCCCTGCAGCTTAGCTGGACAGACTGAATTCTCGGCCAATTTGGAGCTTTGCTCCAAAATATCGGCAACTGCCGCTATATGTTCAATTTACTCTGTATAAAATACTATTGGAATCAGGGAATGAGATAACATTGATCCTTTCATCTGAGGACAACAAGACGGCTAACGTAACTGTAACCTTCAGTCTGGCAGTTCACGGCCCAATTTTGGTATCGTTTCCAAACAAAATTTCGACCTCTTTTTATTGATTTTAGTTGGCCATAAGAATCAAATGGATCATGTTTTTGGCAATTTACAAGAACCTGCTGTTCACATTTTTAAACAATTCACATCGATATAACTTTTTGCAAGTTTGATACCAATTTTAAACCCACAAAGTAGAACTGTTTTTCTGCCATCTTCCAAGCTGTGCCAATTTGGATACACTCCGTATTTCAAAAAAGATATGGTCCTTTTTTGAGATAAAATTCTATGAATTGATGGAAGAGCTTGCTGTAGTCATGGCTATGAATTGTTGAAATTCTATGAATTGATGAAAGAGCTTGCTGAAATTATGGCTATGAATCGATGAAAGAGCTTGCCATCAAATTCAACACTTAAGTCCACATTTTAACATATCGTTATTAATTGGACCAAACTGACCCTGCAATTCCAGGTTGCCTAATTTTGGATGCCTGAAAACACTAAAATCCCTTTCATCAAACCTTCATTTATAACTGTGAATGTTAAACTGCCCTGCAAACCATTGGGTCGCTCAAGTTCAGAAGTGCATACAGTTATTCTGACCGCAATATTCCTTGTCTTGAAATATTCCACCGTGAAACATTGCCTTGGAAATTACTCTTCAATGGAAGAAAAAGTGAACTGACGAAAAAAACTGATTAAAATGTTTGCTTGGCTCTGTGGAGTTTATATTAATAAATACGCTTAAAATCAGAAGCTAAACATATCAAATGATATGGGCACAAAATTGTGGAACAAAAAAAATCCTTAAGAGAGAAAAACTCAAACTCTATTTGAAAATTATCTCAAAAAAAAAAACAAATCAGAATGCGAATACCATGGAATGAACCGGAATATCTGCAGCCAGTGAAACATCAAAAAAATCTGAGGGTGGAGATAATGAGGGCGGATATGCATTCAATCAGGAAAACGAAACAACTGATGAGTGCAAGACGAGAACAGAAACCAAAGTTTGAAGAAACTGCTCAACAATTTTTAAGATCGTTTTGTCTATCTTTTTTTAACTTATTTTTTTCACTGTTAAAAATTTTAGCTCAATTTTTAGAACGAAAATTATTTCAACAGATCATTTATATCACATTTATTTCTTTTGGAAACTATAATCGGTCGTCCTATTAAATGGCCCAATTACGAGTAAACCAGCTTTTTGTGATTTGAACTCACTCTCAACTAGTCTCCAATACTGTCGTCCATCAAATCAGTCGCTCATTAAATAGCCCGATCCCCAAGAAAGGCTGCTCTTTTTGATTTTAGTTCATTTTCATCTCAATACTGCCCGGATGACTTGAAATTGCTCTCAATCCATTAATCCTAATTATAGATCTTATTCATTGTAGTGTTGTGCTTTGTGTTTCCAGATATTCTCCATCCACTAGTCCCAAAAAAAACTTGCTGGATTGTTTATATCAAACGCTAAAGGATACACTTATCGAAGTACTTAACCAATGATTTTTTGCTATCCGTGGATTCCGCTGACATTGGTAAGGTCGCTTTTTAAATTCCGCAATTTAGATAACAGTTTAGCTCCGACTATTAATTGTTCTAACGCAAGCACAGTTGAATAAACAAAAATCTAAAACTGTGAATGCGCTTAAAATTTGCGGAATCCGCTCACATTTGCTAATTCTGCCTACGAATTTTTCGGGACTTTTTTTTTACTTATGCGGAGTCCCATTACATTTTACGGAATCTGCATACAATTGGGGAAACCAGAATAACTAGCTGTATTCTCTTTTTGCGGAGTTTGCGATAAAACAATTGAATTATTCTGCCATCTTAATTTACATTACAGATTTTTGTACGCGGAATCCACGGAAGGTTTGTGAGTGGAATGGAATCCACTTACATTTCTGAACATGTTTAAAGCTTTTCTCCAAAACTCCACTGAACTACAGAGGCCAAAATGTGCATCTGTTCAGTCTACAGTTTGGCTTCGTAATGAGCAACTGTACGAAGCGTCGTATTTTGCTAGATTTGCCTAATTCAACATTATTTGGCCAAGCAGTCAGATTAAAAATTTTGATTTTTCTGAAATTGTCAGCCGTTGTCGGAGTCAGCGAAGTCTTCTCAGCAAATCCTGTAATGGAACAAAAACCTGATAATCGCGCTATCTTCAGTTGTTTTTACCGAGCGGGCAGTGCTGGCTGATTGCTTAGCAACTTAACCTCAGTAATAAGTTTCACCTAAGATCGTGAAGTTTCTTGACAAAAGTTATAGTACAAATATTAATTAGAAAAGAGTATGAATTAATGAGCTTGATGAATATAAAGCACAGGGTTATTAAGTTATATAAATGAATCGAACAGTTTAGAGAAAAATACCTATGATGTACGGGATTTTAGATCATATTTTCAATTTTAGTTTTTATTTTCTTCCTAAGGTTGATGATGAGGTAGAATTTTCAAGTCAATCGTTATTGGGTCCGTTTTTCTGAGTCGTCTTGTGAAGAATTGTTAAGTGATCTTCAGGCTCTGGTTTGTGTTGTTTTTGATTATTTCAATTTACTTTTTTTAAAACAAAAAAGGACAATTTATTTTTTTTGGAGAACTCAAGTTGTAAAATTTGAGAACTTGCTTCTGACAGAGCAAAACTTGCTGCTGACAGAGAAGATTTCAGGCGATACAGTTTTTTTGCAGTTTTTTTTTGCCCGTAACCATAAACTGGCGGCTGATGAACCTATCAAAATTCTCAGGTTTCACCTGCTCCTTTATTCTCCCCTAATTATAGGGGAATTTTCAATTAGATTTTATTTGATTTTTCAGATCAATTTATCTTTAATGTTTAGTCCCCTCTGATTAAAACCAGAGCCTTCAGTTCGATTTTATTAAAAACTCATAGTGTTTTCTCCGATGTATCATATTCCAGGTGCATCTCAGCTCAACCAAAGCAAGAAGAAATCCTGCGTGGGCAGCCGGCCAGACTATAAAATATCAATCTATTTTGTTTTATGTTATTGTTAAAAAAGTGTGTTAGTAAGTACCGCCCTTATGAAGTACTGAGCATGAAAAAATGAAAAAAAAATTGGACAATTGTATAAAAAGTATGGTTTTTCAAAACAAGATTTTATATCTGATTTAATGAGTAGAGGTTTCAATTTAAATCTCACGCTTAAATTTAGAACTGAGTCGTTCTAAGTAAACAATTTAGACAATGGTCTTTTGTCCGTGTACTATTTACAAAATTAAAACTCACCCCTTTTTTTAGAAAAATAAGCTGTTCGATTCTCACAGTTACCATGGTGCAAATTAAACACTATAATGGTTTAAAATTTTAGTCAAGAACATTAAGAGAACATATGGTTATAAGTAAAATACATATGAATAAAAGTTTGAGCTTACCGATGCAGTTTAATCATAGTTTCTTAGACACCTCTGGCCTTTTTTTCCGTTTTCCAACTCCATGTTGTAGGACCTGAGGATCGCTATCATTCTCTGCGATGCCTCCAGTGTTTGCTGCAGTATCGCTATCTTTTGCTTTTCCCTTTGTTTTTCAATGTCATTCGGTTCCTTCTGCCTGCCAAATTTCTAATTGGTTTGAATATTGGTGACTATCGGCTTTTTTTTCTTTACAGGGAAAGCAGTTATTTCCTCAAATGAATCTTTATCTGCGCTCCCCCTACTCCCATTACAAAGCAGTCTTCCAATATTTATTGTAATTTCCAGAAAATGCTTTCCTGCTTTATATTTATTTCCTGTCCAATTATCAACGCAATTGGTATCACTGCTTTTCCATTGTCGTCGATTTTCCACCAGTTATGGTTAATTTTAATTGAGTACTTCAAGCTTGTGATAAAGCGAGGATTCAGCATGTATAATTTCAGCTCTCTCTCTCTCTCTCTCTTTCTTTCTCTCTCTCTCTCTCTCTCTCTCTCTCTCTTTGGAGATCCAATTTTTGCATTATTTTGGTAAAATAAGCGGGTGTTTATTCAACCCGTCGTCTATTGAAATGGTTGAAAGACGAACAACCGATTTTAGTTGCCTCTTCTTTAGGAGATGCAATTTCCTTTTAGATGCTCGGGTTCGTTGTCAGGGTTTCTACAATTCAAATTCATTACTGAACCATATTCATTTTTGCTAAACATCTGTATCAAATGAGTAATTTATTCAAAATCTCAAAATATAATAAGCCCTTAAAGCTTATAATCAAAAATGAATGCTTAAAGAAATTTATGAAGATTCAAAAATTTATATATAGAAAAGCTAAAAAGTTTAGTCTATGTTTTACACAAACCCAACACGGAAAACAAATGGAGAAAGACAGTCATGGTGTTTAATAACCACAGAAAATAATTTAAAACAATTTAAAATACAGAATTAAACTCGGATATGATACAGTGAATTCAAAATGGATACTTGGGCGTTAATTAACCCCTAATCTTAGAGGCATGTCCTCCTGGGGTCACCATGGGCTTACCATGGGTCTCATTTTATAGGTAAAAGAGAATAGAAAAAACCGGATGTTTAAGTAGTGTATAATATAGCATTAATAAAAAGAGGGTTTTGTGTTTATTGTTATTTTTGAAAACTTATATATGTAAATGTGAATGCGTTTTTGAAATCTTGATGCCTTATCCAATGGAAGAATTTAAAGGAATTATAAATGGAAATCTGTTTGCGGTTAAAAAGTAATTCCAAGAGTCGGAAAAATTATATAGGATATGGCATATTGGGCAAAATCTGGCTGTAATAGGGAGGCATCTTTAACAAATTGTGTTGTCTTTATGGCAATCAGTAAATTGTCGATAACTTGCCGTGGTGTGGGTATGGATGTTTTTCCATTTTCCACTTTTAACCATACTTTTACATATACTACAGGGGGAATAGTGGGACAACGATCGGTTGTAATTTGGGACATGGCAAATTGATTGTAAAATTTGTCCATACTTTGAAAAGTGAGCTAGAGTTTTCTAATGGCATCTAATGGCAGTCTATACAAATGACGTGGGATGGATGGTGTCGCTGCCTATGTTAATTCTTGAATTTAGATTCTTGAAAACAAAAATTCGGGCCTTCAGGAGTGGGTTGGATAAAGATATTTTGAAAAAACTGGGATGTTTATGTCCTAAAATTACGAAAAATTACTGAAACTAACACCTGTGCAGGCGATCAAAAATGACGAAATATTTACACTGTTTCCTCAAAATTTTATACAAAATGTTCTGCTTGGTAAATGAATTTGATTCTGTCCTCGATTACAATCTCCTCACTCAGGTTGACGGTTGATAAGCGTATACAAACCGTATCTACATTTGTCCAGATGAAAAACAACTAATAAGTTTTTGCCACAATTTTTGCAAAATTTGTTTATTATTATTCATATAGATAAATGTAGATATAGTTTGTATACGCTTTTCAGTCGTCAACCTGAGTCAGGAGATTGTAATCGAGGACAGAATCAATGTCCATTACCAAGCAGAACATTTTCTTTAATTTCCTAAGTAAACAGTATAAACGTTTAGTCATTTTTGATTGTCTGCACAGGTGTTACTATCAATAATTTTTTTCCAAATTTAGGACGTAAACATCCTGTCGACATACGGCCACATCCCAACCAATAATAAAATTGGTTGGGAAAGAAGAAAGTTTTGGAAGTTAAAATAGCAATCTTGAACAATTCTACTCACAAAATCTGGCAGGGTAAGGGACTCGTAATGTTTTTTGGGAATGAGATAATTCATGATACGGTTGGAGGTTGCAAAAATGATGTTAATAACATCTTTGTTGTTGACGAACGCATTTATAGTTTTAGTATAAAACCGCTGCTGCTTTGCGCGGTAATGATTCTTCGTCGTGTAAGTCGGGACCCTGTCGAGTGCAAGAATTGTTTCAATGTTATTCATCTGGATAAATGTAGATACGGTTTGCTTACGCTTATCAACCGTCAACCTGTGTGAGGAGATTGTAACCGAGGACAGATTCAATGTCCATTACAAGCAGAGCTTTTTGTTTATTTTCTTAAGCAAATAGTATATTTGTTTAGTCATTTTTGATCGCCTGCACAGTTGTTACTTTCAAAAAATTTTCCTAAATTTAGGACCCAAACGTTCTGTCGGCTTATTGAGCAGTAGAATTTATCGAAAATCAATAAGTTTTGCACTTAAAAATCGTATAGCATTCAGTACAAATAAAATGAAAGGGTTTTGGATATTCTCTCCCGTGGTCGAGTTTTCTTAATTGAATGGTTGTTTGTAATTCCAGACAAACGGGACATTCGTTTGTCACTGTATCAAAATATTTTAACCATAAAACTCATCAAATGGAATTTTATAAAAACAGGTAAGGCAGATGTTTTTGCTTTCCTTATTGCAACTATTGCAGACAGCAATATAAGGGTATTCAACTATCATATGTTCGCCCTTTTACTGAATTCCGGCTAACACTAATTGGTTGCAGATTTTACAGACATCATATTTTATCATATTAACTACCTGAAAAGTCTGCCTCCATGGGGGACCAGTAAATTTTGCGAAGTGTAAACTAGCTCTTAGTTTGGGTTTCTAATAACAATTAACGCAAACCGAAAGTGGTTTGTATGGATCTAAATTTTTATGTAACATTTTCATTTGATCAAAAATTTCTAAACAAGTTGGACACTCAATTGTCATTCTCATTGCTTATTAAATCTACTCTAGATCGCAGGGAATGGGAATGGTTAGGCTATTTGAAAGACAAAGTATTAGGTACCAGTACTTGTTGCTTGATTTAAAAAAGTTGCTGTGCAGTTCGCCGTGATATATTAATTCGAAATGTATCATAGAAACGGGGTGTATCATTATTTTAAATTTTTTGGCTAGTAAGATTGGAGCGTTGAAATCCTTTGATTTCGCCAAACGTTCCTTCGTAAAGAATAACAATCTAGTCTAAGGTACATTTTTCACTTTCAGTTTTGGTAGGACAGGACTCTGGGTAGTCAGATACAAAAATAAAGAATGACAAGATCGGAATGACAAAAACATCCGTTTCGATGTATTGAATATTAAGTATCATATAAAATTGTAAATGTGGTTGTACTTCAAACGTTTTCTTTATGTGAATAACTGAAACTGGTTGGTCGTTGATATTAAACATCATCCTTTCAAATTAGAAAGAATTCTGCTTTTGTGTCAAAAGCGAGAAAATGACTTAATTTAAGGAAACTAGGGCGATTTCCTGGATTTGTATTTGTAGTTGATTTAATGTAGTTAACCTTATATACATGTAAAAGAGAAAGTTTTTCAGAGATATTTTCTACTCCAATGAGAGAGTGACGTCAGTTTGGTAACCGGATAAACAGGTTTTGGGAGGTTAATGAGATCGTTTGACTTGATATCGTTTATGTCGTTTAGCAAATGGCGTAAGCATTTATTCGATAAAACTAGAAAAAGATCCAACGCTGCCAGTTGTGAAAGTCTTCAACTGTTCCGCCTTCCCACGTATTACACTAATGAAAATTTACAAAGGTTTTGGCCAGAATCATCCGCTACAAGCGTCGAAAGATTTTCCTAATTCGTAAAGGCGTTCAAGACGAATGTTGTTTATAAGTTTATGTTCAGTTTTTTATCCACAAAAAAATTCTTACCGAAGAATGTATTTGTATTTAGGATTTTTTGCTTGTACGATATTATCAATAGCTTGGTTATGATAAAAATCGTTGATAATTAAGTGTAAATGGTAAAAAAAAACTGCTGCTACTTGGGAAGAAAACTTCTTACGAAAATGAGAGCAGGACATCATTTGAAAGAAATTTTGATTTAGTTTGTCGAGGAACATTTATTTTCAATTCCTACCAAAACAATTCCTACCAAAACTTAAATGTTTATGTCCAAGAATAATAGTTGTATCCTGATTTTTTCACACACAAAAATGAACTGCATCTGAAATTGTTTTTATGATAGCAGTTTCATTACTTTGAAGAAACGAACGAATAAAATTATATTTTGGATTTGATGTTTCTATGACAATTTCGTGAAATACTGGATGAACAATTAGCATAAGACATATAAAATTTATTGAACAAGAAGTTCCTGAGTTGACACCGAAGCTTGCTTCAGTTGACTCACGGGTTGTCCGGATCTTTCACCAATATATTCGTTATATTCCGTCCTACTTGAGGTAAGTCAACAGCTGCTATTCGTGTAAACAGTTTATTTGTAAGTATGGGAAATTAGATCAGTAAGAGAACTTGTCTGTCTAAAATATCGAAGAGCATTTAGTAGATAGAGATGCACTTTTTTCTGAGGGCATCTGAAATAGAAAATTTTTGCCTCAAATTGGTGTTACAGTGTTGTAGTTGTTGTTGGTTGAATATGTGATTGTTGGGCTAGAGGTAGTTCTTATTCTATTTTTCAGCACCAAAAATTTACTTTGATTATTTAAGAGCGGATATAATCCAGGTTCGTTTCTTGAATCTCGTTGCAGTAAAATTACTGCTCGCTCATCTACCATATGTATTGAAGCATTGCTTTCTTGGTAAAGCAAGTTTTGATTATGGTTATATTGGCGTATTTGGTTTGTTTTTGAGTTTCTCATTGCGGCTGATTCAAAGTCTTCAATTGAAAAAACTGGCAGAACGAAAAAGTTATATGTTCCACCGAATATCTTCCAGAAGCTCATAGTACGATTGATTAGGCTTTTAATTTCTAAAGCTTCAATAATTGTTACTGTTATTTTTAGCAGAAATTTGAGAAAATTAAAACAGACAAATTTTTTTTTGATTTTTTGCAAGAAAAAACGACAAAACTGAAGGTTCCTATGAAGTTATTTGTGAAAAATCCCCGTGAAAACAGAGAATCTAGATTTTTGTTAGGCTTTTTGCGGCAGTTAAAGCATCTAAATTTGCATAAGAAGATCCCAATTCTTATTTTTACGTTCATTGTGGATGCAGAGGGTGGTTCATAGGTTTCTCTATTATGTAATCGTTCTCAATTTTTGGCATTTGATAATAAGTTCTATTATCAAGTCGTATGTTGCTGGGTTTACCAGTCTGTCGAAACCGCCTGAATATGATTTAAACAAAGACTCAAAAATTTTTTACATAATGCTTCGGGCCTGCTGTAGACAATTTGCTGCTTATTCTGAATGCGAACTTTTAGATCTAAGCCTTTGGGTATCGATCTTTCATTCAGTATATGATATTGAGGGTGGTCCAACTTATTAGCGTACTTAACCATTTTCGTTTTTTAGAAAATAAGTTTGAAACTACGCAGTTTTCGGGCATGTCCCAGGTGTAATCATATGGGTATAATGATGTTGATTAGCATCCACTTTCGAGTACTGGGCATGATAGTGGGATGCCAAAAGGGTTTTGTACCTGTTATGATTCTAGGTTTTTTTGTGTTTAACTTTCTGCATGTGCGTTTCATAGCTGTAGTGTTTTACTAGTCCCCTGTCCCCACATGCTGTCGAACACTGTCGCCGTCAAATGACGTTCCTCCTTTTCTGTGTTGCAAAGTACTTTCATCCATTTTTATAATTGGTTCAATAATGTATCCATCTTCATTCACTGTGATTTTGTTGTTCTTTGCTGCCTTTTTGCAATCTTCCAGTGGTGAAATATTTTCATAGGTTATCATGTTCAAGTTGTGAACGATGGAAGAATGAGCCCACACTCCGCAGTTACAACGAATGGGAAATAATTTAACTTTACACTTAACTGCATTCACGTGTGTTCTATTAGACCGTTCATATAGGCTAATTGTGCTATCGGCAGTATAGAGCTTTTCTGGGATATTTTACATGTAGCCACTCGATGTAAAGCATACGTCTTTTTTTCCGGCATGGCAGAACATTCATAATGGGCAGCTTCGAGAAAACTCAATACGTTTTCCCTATCACCATTATGTGAAATGAGAAGAGGTGTAAATGTTGAAAATAGAATAGAAATCTTTATTTTTTTCGCGAAGCTGCTAAAAACTAGCAATAGTTAAATTTTTTTGGTCGGCTTTCATTCAAATAAACCATTTTGTCTGAAAAATTGAGTGGTTTGATTGACGGTTACGTGTGGGGTCATAGTTTGAATAATCTTATGTATCCAAATTGATGACTCGGGGTTAAATATTGAGTGTTACATTTTACTTAGTTTAGTATACATTATAGATTATTTAGTTAATTCCTGCTTGGTAGAAGCCGGGTTGTCGTCGATGTCTCTGAAATTTATCTTTTGTTCAACCCGTTTGAACAGTTGACTGACCATTTTGGGGCTGGTGTCTTCATATTGTTGGTATGAATGATAATTCATCGAAGTTATTACCATTCCTATCGTTTGGATGAAGAGGAGTTGAGGTTAACCTTCGTTGGGCTATTCTTGGCGTACGTGGCATTTGTAGAGTGTCTGTGTTATTTTCTTGAAATCCTGAGTCTATTTTTGTATAGGTTTTTTTCTCGTTCAGTGTCATGTGGTTCTATAAAATTTTCTCGTCTATGGTGTGTTTCGACGGGTTAATTATCTGATGAACCCATTGAATTTTGAAACGATTCATTGTTAGTGATGTATTCACAATTCTGTTCCTTGATAGCATTAGGTTTTCAGAGCATGATTTGTATGATTGGTCCTTTATTATATAGTCCTTCACTACTTCCGTTGCTTTTTCTCCGATGGGGAAATACTCAATTTGATGATTTCTATGCTTTGTCATCTAGTCGTATCTCATAAACCACATTTGTTACTTTTCTTGTTACCGTATATAGGCCTGATTGCATTTCTTGTAATTTCATTGATTTGCCATCTTGTATGGAATGGTTTCCCATTAGAACTTTTTGACCTACTTCTAGCGGTTTTCCTAATTTAGATGTGGTTCGATATTTGGGAAATTTTGCATTCGTTTCTAGGCTTTTCTTGAAAGCTGTATTAAAGATGTTTTTAAAATGGTTCTCTCGCATAAAAAGTGAAGTGTTGGTTTATGGTTTTGATAACAGTTGTATAGCTTTATTCGATGATGTTTAAAAAATATATCTTTGTAATGGAAGATTAAAACAAAATTCAGCTTTGCAAGTGAAATTTGAATTTCGACGTAGCCCTAGTTTTATAGAAACCGGTAACTGAGGTTTTTGTCCGAAAACAATTTCGTAAGTTGTCAGTCCAGTACTTGCGGTGATAGTTGTATTATTAGTGAAAGCGAATTTCGCTGCTAGAGTACTCCAATTTCCTTTTGCTTGTTCAAAAAAAAAACGGTTAAATGTGTTTCTAGATGTTTGTTTTATTTTTTCACTTTAGAATTCATTCATGGTGAATAGTCTGGTTCTTGGAGCATGTGTTAATCCTTTTCATGAAACCAACTAGGGAAATTTTTGTTCATAAACGCAGTTTCTTTATCATAAACCAGTTTTTGGGGAATACCAAATGCGGGGATGATTTTTTCTAAACTTATTATTGTTTCTATAGCTGTAGTTTTAGCTACTGGATGTAATTGGAGGAAAGGTACTGTATCCGTCCAATTTTCTAAAGATGCTTCGTTGAGATCATGACGTTTGTGTTTGTTTTTATGACAACCAAGACTTCCTGCTATTAACTGGGTTATCGGTTTGTACATGACTGGCCAAAAAATGGTTTTATGTTTGCACTGGTTTTGTTTTATCCCACATGACCTGTCAATTGATCTGTATGTGCCAATTCAAATTTTTTTTTATAAAAAGTAACAGGGAGATACATATTTTTATTTCATTTACTTAGGGGTTGTCTGTTTTTTGCTCTAGGCAAAGAATAGTTCCTCTGCTGAAAGTGCGGTTCTTTGAGCATGTACTATTCCTAATTCATGAAGCCAACTGATAAAATTATTGTTCATAAAAGCCGTTTCTTTATCATAATTTAGTTTTTGGGAACGACCAAAATGTGAGGATGGATTTTTCTAAAGTTTTTATTGTTCCAATAGCTGTAATATAGTTTTAGCTACTAGATTTACTTGGAGGTGGAGGAACCGAGAAAATATTTCTACTGCAACTAAACAGTGTTTCTTCCAGTTTAATGAAGGATTAATTGGTCCTTTATGATCTATGTGTACATTATGAAAAGGAAAAGATACTGTGTCCGTTCATTGTTCTAAAGATGCTTCATTGAGATCGTGGCGTTTTTGTTCATTTTTTTGACAATCAAGACATCCTGCTATTAACTGGGTTATCCATTTGTACATGCCTGGCCGAAAAAAAAAACGTTTTATATTCGCAATGATTTTGTCTTTTTTTCCCACATGACCTGCTAATTGATCTGTATGCGCCAATTCACATGTTATTTTAAAAAGTAACATGGGTACACAAAATTTTATTTCATTTACTTCGGTGCTGTTTGTTGTTTGTTCTATGCAAAGAATATTTTCTATTTGGAATAAGCATTCAAAGTTGTTTAAATTTGAAGACGAAGCTCTTGATTGTCTATAATGTATATAGTTTTTGGTCGTTTTTTTTGTCTCTTACTAGATCTTTTGTTATCTTTAAGACTGCATCGGTGTCATGTTCTTTGGCAAGAAATTCAATGTTTAAATCTATTTTTTCTAATTTGTTGAAACTTTCGAATATCTGAAAAAATATATCCTGTTTGTAGGTTCCTCATTAGAGAGTTTGGTTGCAACTTTTTTGTTTTCTAGTTTATTCGTTAGTTGTTCACATAAAACAATTTCATTGTTTAACTAACAGTCATGTATCATTTAATTTCTTTCATCCATCGTTTCAGATTATAAGAGATTGGAGTGATCTTCAATATCATATTTTGACAGATAGTCCTCAAATTGGGTTGGGTTATTGTATATTTCGAAAGACAGTTCGGAATAAATCTGATCCTATTCTTCGTCACTTGCATTATTATCTGGTATTTTGCTTGGAATCATTTTAACTTGGTTAAAAGCTGAACCTTATATGAAGCAAAAACGTGTATCAGTTAGTGAGCAAATTTGTTCTTTTTTACTTTTTTTGGGCATTTTGTTTAGTTTGTTGTTGATAAATCTGAATTTGCTTATACCAATAATATTTTATTTAATGACAGTAAAAAACTAGTACTTGGGTCCTTTCTCAATATCATGTACTACGAACTATTTTTCTTCGTTATCATTCTTGTCGCAGAATAAAATGTTTTTAGGAAATTTCTTATGTTTTATTCGGTGTTTGTCTAAATCTGTAGTTGTTACGTTTCTGCTTAAAATATCTGGGAATCCTTGGTATTTCTTTCGGTCAAAATAATTTTCATAAATTGGGATTGTGATTTAACCAATTGATATCTCACATATCTATGGGGAAGTTTTCTACCCCAGAGGTAAATTAAAGATCCGTGAACAGTACAAAGATTTTGTGGATATTATGAACCTAAAAAATAATGATCGTATGACTGTAAAGCTGATATTACACAGCAAGCTCACCAGCTGTTGTTAACATTTTTTGTTTTTCTTTTTTATATACTGTTGAACTAAAGGATATATTACGTTTTTCTTCTGGAAATTCTTCACAAATATTGAACCGCTTACTTGATGATGAGTCTAGATGTATATGGAAGGGATATATTGTGCCTGGCATTGTTAGAGTTGTGCCTGTGCTAACTTTTTTTTTTTAAATCGCCAAACAGTTTTTCATGATCTGCTGTCCATATAAAAAGTGTATCCTTCCGTCTCAAATCATAGAAAAGCTTTGAATCTACATTTGAATTCTTTATAAATATAACATAAAATGCCAAACACCATTCTCATGACATTTCTTTTGTTTTCTTGCGATTTTGATGCTTTGAGATCACGTACCTTTTCTGGTTGTATGTCATCTTTTTTTACAAGTCCTACAAACTGTAGTCTTATCAACAAAAATTTTGTTGTTTTCTTGTTGAGTTTCTGTCCTGATTTTTTTAGTAAGTCATGGTATATAACAGTGATGTCGAACATATCTTCTACATTTTGTGTTTGCGTCATGGTATAGTCAATTAGGTTACTTCTTGATTTCTTTTTATCAAGGTTGCAAAGTGTATTGTCATTATTCTACTGAAGAAAGTTGGTAGACCACAGAATCAGTAGAAACCGCGTCTAAAGAGGTTTTGTTTTGATTCATTTACAAAGCTTGTTAATTTTTGTGTTTCCTCAGTTGAAATTACTTATTTATATGCGGAGCATAAATCATTCGTGGTGGAAAAGTTTCCTTTGAGTTTGGTGATGAGCGATCCTATTGGCTCCAATGGCTATGATTATCGACTAAATCATTTATTGAATTCAGGTATCTCTTATCAATAACGAGCTTGACATGTGTCTTTTTGGTAGTATTATATTTGAATTTTTAACCTTTGATACCGATTCGGTATTAACTCCCATTTCTCTAATTTTTTCTGATTTACATAGTTGGTCTAGCAAGTCCTTAAGTTTTTTCTGATCGTATACTGAGACACTTGATGGATTTTGCTTAGTCAAAACAGAGTTTGGTAAAAGCTTTACATGGGTTTTTTACTTTAATAGTCCTACGTCGTATTAGTATTGTGAATGTACGCCTTTGAAATAGCATATTCATTAGGTCTTGTAAATGTGTTTGGTCTATGTCAGAATAAATAAAGCAATTTTTTTTTCAAAATTTCTTGAGTTTCTTGTGAACAATTATCTGGATTTCATGAATTTGCCTACCTCTAAAATGTTTTTCAGAATTTCACTCAGATTTGGGTTTTAGGTCTTTTAACCTTTTGCTAAATCTGATTCTAGTTCGTATTAATTAATAGAATCTAGTTTTTCGGTTCCAATTTTCTTTGTTTTTCCTTGTTGAGTTTTTATTGGTTATACCAACTGATACATTGTTGTAAGACAGTTGATCTTTTGATTGTTCGTTTATATGAAAAAAAACGATCAACTTGTTTTGTTCAAACCTTCCATAAAAGCAAAATTATCTGTGACGTAGAATTTTTTGAATCAATTTCTACGTCTTCGAAAGTTCGACCTACTGAACTTTTGGATATAAAGATCTTCAAATCTTTAAGATTGTTTAGCATTATGCGTGAAATGTTCTCATCATGGCTACAAATTGTTTTGTGAGTGTATATTCCACTTGTTGTAGGTCTTTATCAAGTTTGATTGTTGTTCCTTTTTTCAAAAACTTTGTCTGCCGGGGATATTGAAATGACATGAGAAGACAGACTGCGGTGCTTAAGTTTTAGTTCGGTCCAAAAGTACGTTTTAATAATTAATTATAAATAAGTAGATAGCTTTTTATATTGCTGATAGCGACTGAAACTCCTGGGTACAATTTAAATTTTAGTCTTGTTGTTAAAAAAATCTGTAGATTCAGTTGAATTAGACAGAAAATCCATGAGTATATACTAAGTTTACATCTCTCCGTGGCAGCCAGCGTTGCTCTAATTTTTAAAAGAATATTCAACCTTACGGTCAAAACTAGCGTTTAAATTTGTATATCCTAGGAGTTTGAGTTTTGTTGCATCAACCGCAAAAGATTTGGATTGTGCTCTAGTAAGTGTTAACTTTTGTTTTTTGCGTAGTAAGTATTATAACTTAAAAGTGAACATGTTGCTCCAGTATCTTTTGAAAAATAAGCTTCAAGCCCGTATTTACTTATTTTTGTCTCCGACGGGATGTTGATATAGATGAACATACATTTGTGACGTTTTATCTTGCAGAGATTGTTCTAGTTTAAAGTAAGTTATCGCCCTCATCCACGCAGTAAAAACCATAATTTTTATTGAAATTAAATTTTACTTTAAGATTTCTTTTTCGAATATTTTCACTAGAAGATGGCTTTGAATCACCTAGAGATCTTGTTTGTTTTCGTAAGATGGTAGTTTATTGACGTGGGGTCTGTTTTTGTATTGTGTTCAATAAATGTTTCGTGAAAATGATCTTCTATTTAGGTTGGGTAAAGAAGAGCTTCTGTTCGTATTTTGATAATAGTTGTTAGGATTTCTCTTAAACATATTCAGACAGTTTGGGTTATTTTGATCGTTGAAACTATTATTGAAAATGCTTTTTCTTGATTCAAAACCTTGAGATCGAGATCTATCGAAAGTATTTGTTCCATTATTAAACTGTCAAGGATATGGGCAATGGGTTCTGCTGTGTTACTTTGTGGATTAAATTTATAAAATTGTTTTTTCTAGCTATTTTCTTCAGGATGCCTAAGTCTCCTATTATAATTGTCCGAAAAATATTCACAATTTTGAGGTGGTTTTTGGTTTTGATTGTTTTGATCTCGGTATTTAAAACAATCACTAATGGTAAGACCTGACCTACGACAAAGTTTACCAAATCTGGCATGATTTTATTTATTTCTAGGTTAATTTGGATTATGAGCTGCATTTAATGTATGATTGTCATTAGCGTCCTGTTATATCCTTGAGCTGATCCTTTATTGCTTCTATTTCCAACTTATAACCAACACCACCTGAGGTTTTTCCAGTAAACTCAGTACTTTCTGCAAAACTTAACTCTTTTGTAGCAATGTGATCTTTTAATGGTTACCAAGTTGCGGGTGAATTCTTCATTAGGAATTGATGTGCCTTTTGTTACAAGCCTGGCGGGCTTAAGCCGCGCACAAAGAATTCCATTTTTTTTCTGTTCTTTGATCATCATTAACAAAAACGGATTAGGTCATCCATGATATACTGCGGCGCTTAATTTTTGTATGAAGCTTTTAACCGGGCTGTTTTTTTATGTTTTCTGCCTCTATTTGTCATCTATACTTATTCTTATCATCAGTGAATCTATTTATGAACTGATCTCTTATATCGCTTCAAGGTAAACCTGCTGCTAATCTCTGATAACATTGAGCGGCTAGACATCCTAATATTGAACCGAATAAAGCTCTTTGTCTGTGATCATATTCGTACTGACCGTCCACTGGGACTGCTGGTCTAGTGCCTAGGGAAATTGCTATCTTTTCCTCTACTATATCAAAAAAAACCTCTTGTTTTTTCATTTGGATCTAAGCCGGTAAACTTTTCGATGGCTAAATCTGGATGTGAGACTACCTCTGCTATTTTGTTTTTTTTCACTTAAAATTTGGGTGTTTTCATATAAATGTTTGAATATATTGTGTCTTGATCAATTTTGATGATCAAATTAGTTTGCTTAAGTTTTGTGAGATTTATTCGGTTTGTTGAAAGTAATTTTTTATAGGGTTTATCAATAGTGCTATGGGGAGGTTAAGCTTTTTTAGAATAAAAACTATCTCTGGTGTATTGCTGCGAGAAAGAATAGTTACTTTCTGATTATTTTTGTGTGGATTTTTGGACAAAACTGTGTTTTGATCTTTTTGAATGTTGGTGATATACCATATATAATTTTGTGGGTTTTGTTTATTATTTTTAGTTTCAAAATAAATGCTGTGGTTTTTACTTCATAAAAATTGTCATAGCATTTTACATTATTTTGAAGACATAAGTATTTATTTAGATACATAAACTTTTTGAATACTTGAAAAATTTATAATAACACTAAATTTTACGAGAATTAAGTTCTAAATCTCAGAAAATTTGTTCTTATCTTTCTGGGTATTTCAGATTTTATCGATGAAGAGTTTTTAACTTCTAATAATGAGTTTTTCAAAAATTTTTTACTAAAAGGGATTGGAAGTGAAGCAATTAATCGTTCTTGCGGTATTTAAACTATATTTTTTGGTATTTTTAGTTGCTGAAAAATGGTGTATCGTTAAGAAAGAACGTAAAAATTGAGTTTATCGACGTTAGGGTGTTTTGATATGATACTGATATGATCCTTTCCAGAGTAAGTGATATACCATATGATGTTAGAGACTCTGCTTCCTAATTTGAGTTTTGAATTCATTGCGCAGACGTCTTTTTTAAATTGTGTTGAAATTAAATTATGACACTTATTATTTTTGTTTTTACTAGGCGCAGTTAATTTTTCAATAAGTGTGTACTGGAGTATTCAAAGCTTCCTAGGACTTGTTCATTATTATCAAAGGTTATTAATAAAAAAAGTCCAAAACAAAGTTTTTTGAAAAGATCTTTTTTTATTATTTTTCTGAATTTTTTGATATTTTGTGTACTGAAGTCTTTAGCAGAAACCTGAAACTTTGTTTGTGTGAAGGTTATTGATGCGTTTTTAATATTAGCAATATAGTTATATACCTTTTGTTGTTATCACTGGCTTTAAATTTTAATTTTTTTGTAAAAATTGTAGATTTTTTCTGGATTGAAACTATAATCTGAAACCTGAAACTATGGTCGCTGAAGTTTTATATCTTTAAAGTTTTTGAAAGCTTTTAGTATACTTTTTTTTTCTTCATCATGCAAAAAGTTTTGAGAAAAACTAATCTTTTGTTATCCTAAATCTAGTTTTTCAAATCTAAAGACAAAAAAACCTTAAACTCTCTCGAACTCAGTACATAAAAATGAAAAAATGGTTTATGATGGCTAGTCTAATGTATTATAGGCTTATGAGCAGGTTTGTAACATTAAAACTACGAACTTGTTTGCGGAATCTAAAATTTTGGGGCTGAAACTATGATTTCTAGAACTGAAACTATGGTATGATCACCTGGTTTTAGAGTTTTGAAATTAAAAGTCTAGTTCGGTATTTCCTTTTGTTTATTTTTTACAGCTATAAAATTGCCAAAAGATTTCAAATTTTAGCCTATAACGTCAATTAAATTGGCTGAAACTATAAGTTTGAGTATTCAAACTAACACGTGGAAGTTTTTTGAGTTTAAAAATTGTTTCAAGCTTTAAGTATTTCCGTTGTTTACCTATATTTCACAAAAGTTTGACCTGGGACGCAAAGTTTTTCTGTCCAAAACCAAAAACACCAAATCTTAAATGTACGTTTTAGCCTAAGGAGTCAAGTTTTAAAATTAAATTGGTTGGTTTTAACACCGTTAGTTTCTTCTTAAAGTCAAAATTTGACGTTCGGAGCTCAATTTTGAGATCAAAAACTCAATTTTTGTGTTTTGAAAACGGAACCTAAAAAAACTACCACTTAAGACCAGGTTTTTGGCTTATGGTATCCTTTTTTGGGTTTTACTAGTTCAACTTTTGCTGTTTTAATCGAATCCGTTTAGAGAAACTTAAATTTTGGACCGGAAACGATACTTATTTTAACTGAAACGTTTGATCCGTTTACTTAAATGTAAACTGAAAACTAACGTTTTGGATGGTAAAAATCTGTTTTCTAATGCTTACGCTATCATAAGAAACATATTTTATTAATATAGAGTGGAATTGTTAGTGCTTTAGCTTTAGTGTTTTTTTTTGTTTGTGTTTTTTGATCTGTTAGTTCTTTTTGTCGTGAAACTTAATAATTCTGAAACTTGGTGTTTGCTGGTGCTATTTGTTTAAAATTTAAGATTGGTTTTAATGCGTTATTTTATGGTTCATTCGTTGTATATTCGAAACCTGTCGTAAAAAACCGTTGATTTAGTAAAAAACACCCTATTCCGTTCCTTTTTTGTCCACGTTACCAATTACTGAAACGTCTCCTAGTTTCAGTAATTGGTAGCTTTACTTATGAATGGCTTAGGTTTGTAAAGATAAATGACTTTAAGGAAAAATTGAGGGTCAGCCTCGACAAACCATGAAAGATTAGAATAAATAGCAACCTACGTGACTGGTTGGATATATATATGATGAAGAATTCAACTTATCATACGTTTTTAGGTGCTCTTAGAATGCACATAGGACCATTCAACCCCCTCGAAGAGAAAGAATGATGATATTTCATAAGTTTTTGAGCACTTTGGTTGATTAAAGTTTTAGCTAATTGTAGTGACAATAACTTCAAACTGACAAACAGAAGTTTTGGCAAGTATTTAGTGGATTACTGGACAAAAAGGGTTTATCCAACTGGCGGATTTAGACAGAACAATTCTTTCAGAAATTTTATATATTTTGATTATAATAGATATTAGTTAAGTTCATGAGCTAATATCAGTTAGAAAGCTGTCTAATATATCTTCGTGATTGGAGATTATCGTCGGTGTCTGTTAGCGTAGGGGGTACGTTTCGCAAGAACCCTACTAGGAATTTCTGTCAAATAGAAGACAATTAAACTGTATTTCTTTCGAAGGACACTCATTGTTTATATCTTTTTGAGGTTCAAAACTAATCTGAAAAATACTCACAGATCCTAACATTACTATTTGTTTGAACTTTAAAAGTTGTTTCGAGTTTGTTGTAAAAAGGAATTTCCTAAGGTGTAGTTCTCTGCTGCGGTCTCGCCAGTCATACCAAGCGCTTATTGCTTGTTGATTGCTTAGTAATCTAACCTAAGTAATAAGTCTCACCTAAGATAGTCAAGTTTCTTGACAAAAGTTATAGTAGAAACAAAAGTTAGAAAACAGTATGAACAAATAAGCTTGATGAATATAAAGCACGGGGTTCTTAGGTTTTGTGAAGAGATTTTAGATCCGATTTTCACTTTTGTGTTTTTTCTTCTGACTAAAGTGCATGGTGAAGTAGTCTTCGATGAGTCACCTTCAGTGGGTCCGTTCTTCTGATTCGTCTTGTGAAGATCTGTCTGGTGATGTTCAGGTTCTGATTTTTGTCGTTATTGATTACCATGATTTACTTTTTCATCGAAGTTTAGAGAAAAAACGCTTAAATCCATTTTGATTGAAAAAAAGCTGTTTTTATAAATATATATAACAGTAAAGGAAAACTTATTTTTTTCGGAAAACTGAAGTTATAAGATTTGAGAACTTGCTCTTGGTCTTTGTAAAAGTTGTGAAAGTTTTTGAATCGACTTTTCTCTGAAATGGTCATTGAAATAGGTATTTTAGATAGTAAAAACTGCAACCACGCATTATTATGTCCACTGGTGCAACTTGCTCAAATTCTAGAGCAATAAAAAAAATTTCGCGTTTGCAGTAAAGGCTAAGGTGAATTACTAACGTGAACTAAAATGCCTAAATGGAAATTAAAATAGTAAAGGTTGGTTAGTATTGAAAGAAAACCGATCAAATTCACTTTCAACTTCAGGCTAAAATAACCTCGCGCGGCCATATGGCATGCGATATAATCTTCGTGATTTTTTTTGCTGTGAAATTTTAGGAATTGCGGCTATACTGGAATAAAATTAAGGCGAAAATTTCTGGTGGGTTCTTTTAATTTTGTTTTTTTTTTGTGAACGCCCAGTTTAGTCTGTAAACAACGACCAAATTGACGATGCTCACAATTTGTCTTTAGACACCCTTGATCAACCAAACTTGGAGGTTCAAATTGGATTAGCACTTGCCTAATAATTAGAAACAAACAACTGATCCGTGAATGCATGTTACATTTTTACGCGCTTTTGTATCAGCGCTAATTGTTTCCAAAACGAGGCCAAATTGTGCACTGGATAGGCAAACAAATTTGTGTCTGTATGTTCCTGGATTCCATAGATAAACCTTCAAAATTTTCTTGGATTTCGCGTACAAATACCTGTAAAGTGAATTTTGTCGGTACATATGTTGTGTTGCAGATTCCGCAACAAGCGAAAATAGCTAGTTGATCTGGATTCTGCAAATTTAGGCAGATTCCCTAATTTCTAAGTGAATTCCAACGTTTGTTCATTTCTGAACTTGCGTATGGACAATTAAAAGCTAGAGCTGGAACTTTTATCTAAGCAATGGGAATTTAAAGACAAGGAATTAACCAGTGTCAGCGGAACACATGAGCAAATCTCAAAGTATATCTTAACTAAGTCGGTTGATGTCACCTTTTAGTAATTTGGAAACACAGCACCGAATAAATTCAATATTTGGAATCATTGGGTTGAGAGTGTATGGAAACATAACATACAGCTTATCGCCGTTTTGGGTCAGTATTTGGGGTTGCGTCAATCCCAAATACTAATTTTGGAAGCATAACGCCGAATAAATTCAATATTTGTAGTCATTGGGTTGAGATTATTTGGAAAGACAACGCACAGCATATCGCCGAATTAGGTCGGTGTTTGGGGTTGCATCAGTCCTAAATACTGGTCAATATTCGGCAATTTATCAATCCCAAATACTGATGATCTATTAGATTCAGATTCGAGTGAATTGAGATCGAAGTTCAGATCGAAGTTGACAGGGTTTGAGATGGAAGTTGGGTTGACAGGAATTGAGACCAAACGTTTGCTATTTCAACTGGTAGTTGATCAATGAAGTAATTGATATTGATTTTTTTGGTGACCACCTAGTATATACAAGATATAATTTTAAACACTTTACTACACATATGTATATATGTGAACGGAATCCGCAAACAAAATGCGGATTTCACTTACAATTTGCGGATTCCGCCTACAGTTGCGGAATACGCAACAGCTCAATTTAACTATAAAAATTTCATAATAATTGTTTGTGGATTGCACAAACTGTTCTGGATTCCGCGAATACGGTTGCGGATTCCGCAAATTCGCCTGTTTTTGGAGCAATTTTGAGCGGTACAGTGTTTTAGATATTTGTTTGTTGAATCCAAAACAGCGAAGATGATCAAAGAAAAGTAGCAAAGTTGCGGAATCCGCGACAAATCTGATTTTGGCCTGTTGGGGAATCCGCTTTCAAAACACAGAATGCACAGTTTGGCCTCGTAATGTTTGCTGTTTTTTGGTTAAGAAAATTGTACTTCAAAACTAGGCTCAAAAATATTCAAGTTTCTCCTCGAGGGAGCTGTCGACTATCTGGTAAACATTTATAGCAAAATTGTTGAAGTTCTTCGTATCTTTTGTAGGCAGAGAATTTGTCGTGATGTTGTTTATTATAGTTTTGAAACCGTGAGCCTGAGTTGCTTTAATTTAGGCCTATATCACAAAAAATTTCTCTTCTTTATGATTTTACATTTCTAATTTCAAGGTTGAAAAATCCTGAATCTAGTCAGCCACTGTTCTACTATTTCAAACGGTTTCAGTCAATTTGTTTTTTTATTTCGACAAAAAGTCAGAAAAGTTGTTTTATTCAACGGAAATATTGTTTCCCGGGTCGAGATCCCGCTCAGAAACCGCTCAAGATTTGAGCGGTTTTAGCGGTTTTTCAGCAAGATTTGAGCGGTTTGAGCGGTTTGGGCGGTTTGGGCGGTTGTTTTGGAAAAACCGCTCAAACCGCTCAAATCTTGCTTAAAAAACCGCTCATTTCTTGCGGTGATTTTTGAACGGTTTTTCAAGCACGATTTGAGCGGTTTTTGAGCGTTTTCCTTCAGGGATTTGACCCCTTGCCAAAAGCAACAAAACAGAAACAAAGTAACTGTATTAAGCAAAATGATAAACTAATGAAACTTTAAAATACAAAACGCTACAGATGGTTGTATAAAAACAAAATCGTATTCTTCCCATGTAATTTATATTGGCTTCGCTGCGCGACACTAGTTTCAGGGCAGCATGGCCTAACGGATAAGGCGTCTGACTTCGAATCAGAAGATTGGGGGTTCGAATTTTGAAGCAAGATTTTGAGCGTAATTGTCTAAAAAAACCGCTCAAACCGCTCAAATCTTGCTTCAAATTAGATGAAAAATCTCGACTCGGGTTTGATGAATTGGAGAATTTCCACGTATATAAGTTAAGCAAAACTGGTCGATGGGGGTAACGCTTTGAATATTCTTAGCAAACTTAAGATGTTGTAAGTTTTTCGAACCTCACTTCAACTTGCTATGACATTTACGAAGAGACTTTTTTCATCTAAAACTTTATTCGGATGAATGAAGAAATCGCAGTTCATTTCATATGCTAGAGTTTTTTTATGTGAATGGCCATTAGAGCGAATTCGTTATCTCAAATTGACAAAAAAAACTTTTAATCTAGCATATGTAAAAACTGACAAAATAGAATGGGGTTATAAATATTTTTTTTATAAATTAGCGACTCAAAATACTTGTCGGTTCTGTGCTATTGGCTTGTGGATCTGGTAATTTGAAAACAAATGATAAAAAAGGAATGTAAATTGCGATTGAACGATTTTTTTATGATCTGTTTTTCTTTCAAGCTCTGTTTGGCAATTATGCTGCCTTTATTTTGTTAACGAAGGATGCTAATTAAAGTCAGTAAAAAATTAGTCTTCCTTGAATCTGACTGCTGCGTTTTGGGAAGTTTTTTTTAGAAAAAATGACTACAGAAAGATAATAAAATGTTTTGAAAATATGTTTCAGAAGATTGCCTTTTGATCAGTTAGAAAACTGTTACTGTTCCGACCTTCGAAAAAGTGCGGAACATTTATGCTTGGTGTGGTTTTTATGCAGTCAACTATAGACCCAACCTTAATTTTATGCAGTTAAAGGCACAAACTTAATCTTTAGACGTTTATAAAGTAGTTCTTAAAAGGAGAGCTCATGTTTGGTCGTTGTTAACTATTTCCCCTCATGTGGTCTCTAGTAACGAACCACCCTATAAAGAAGGAATTGAACAGCAAAGCATTTAGGAATTTTGTACATTTTAACTAGTTTCCCCCCCCCCCCATTTGCAATGTAGAGGGAGGGGGATTTTTATTGTTGCTGTTCCCATTTCCGAAGAAAGTGTGGAAATTTTTAGTCCTTCATGTTTTGTTTTATTTCAAGCCATTTAACTGATTTTTTTTTCCACAAGCTGAAAATAAATTAGAAGATTTTCTGACGTTTCACAGAACGATTTCTGCTACTTCAAGATAAAATTCAATACACCCTCCAAAAAGTAAGAATAAAGCAAAGTGAATTGAAAATAGATTTTAAAGCGCAGCAAGTGTTTTCGAAAGAGATTTTTGAGAGTTGACATGATCAATTATACTCTCCTCATGTTGCTTTTAGCTTCGATTTTGAATAGATTGAAAAAGTGGAACGAAAAATGTTTGTATCACGATGGAGCCTTGAATGTCTAGACTGTCCTTCAAGGTATTTGAAGTAGTTTTCAATTGAAAATTGATAAAGCTAAAAAAAAGAAAGTATCATTTGTTTGCAAATCCTCCTCCACGAGCAATGTCAATTAAAAAGTGATGTTTCAACGGTTTATACAAAATTTGACTTTCAAAATTAGGGCATCATGGATTTTCAGATGAGGAAAATGAAATCCAGTCAAAAAAGCTAATCAAAAAATTGAAATTTTTCTGAAGAAAAAATGCTTACTGTTGTTTTTGCAAGAATACCTGCACTCAGTAAAAAGATAAAATGAACCATTATATTCATAAATGAATAATTAAAATCATACTTTTAGCAAAATTATAATTAATTATAAGCGCCAATTTTAGATGTATAAACGATTTATAACCCACTATAATGATAACTTTTTTGGTGACCTTATAATTGATTACAATTTTTTCCGAAAATCTCTTATAATTTATTATAATAGATTATAATTCCTTTTTCTATCAAAATATTATCTCACAAAAAAAAATCAATTATAATTGATTATAATTTAGCTATTCTGGATAAAAATACAAAGAAAATTGAACTTTTTGTAAGTTTAAGCTATAAGCATGGGCGGATTTAGGACATTCTCGGGGGAAGGGGGCGGATTTTCAGAAAATTTTCGAAAATCTTGTCGACTTTTTTTAGGTCGACCAAATTGATTTTCTGAGCTCTCCTAACTTACTATAAAGATCCAATTTTGATCCAATTTTATGCACCGCAGGCAAAATTATGAAAAAACAGACCAAAAAAACGTTTTTAGACAATTTTTGGAAAATTGTGATCTAAAACTCGCGTTTTTTGGCGCGCTCTCCCTCTCAAAGTTTTTTTTATTGGCGCCAAAGGCGCCTTTAGAAAGTTCTTAGGCTCCTTCACCAAATTCTAGGCCCCTCAAGATAGTTCAAAGGGGGAAACCCCAGTCCCCCCTAAAACCGCCTCTGGCAATAAGTACAAAATTACAGTTTCTCTTAGTTCAGTAACCTAGTGAAAAGCACACAAAACAAAAAAAAAATAAAAAAAAATGAAGCGATGACAATTGTTAAATAATAATGGATTATAATCCATCATAATGGATTATAATTCAGTAAAATATGAGTTTTTTTCTAAAATAATTGATTTTAATCCATTATAAACTATTATAATGATTTTTATTGTTTCGAAAAATCGTAACATTATAATCCTATTTTAATAGATTATAATCAATTATTTTTGAAATTTAAGGAGACTGACAAGAAAATCCATTATAATCTAATATTTTCTTTTTAACTGAGTGCGGGTAACTTGTTTCTTTGCGTATTGACTTGAATTATTTCAAATTTAAGCAGAAGAAAATAGTTTCTGAGCTGCTGATTGTTTTACCGCATTTGCTACGCGTTAATAAAAAACTGAAATATTGCTAACATTTTTAACTGTCAAAATTGGCTGTTTTCATACATCTATAATGTTAAAAAGAAAGGAGGCCTAAGAAATTAATATATTGGCGCCAATATATTAATGTTGAGAGGTAGAGCGCGCGCCGAAAAAACGCAATTTTTTGGTCAAGTTTTTCCAAAAAGTGCCTAAAAACGCTTTTTTTACCGTTTTATTTCTTCAAAATTTTGCAGCGCAGAAAATTTGGCAAAAACAGGGACTAAACAACCGTGCTTAGGGAGAGCTCGAAATCAATTCGGTCGACCTAAAAAAATGGTCGACAAAATTTTCGATTTTTTTGAAAATCCGCCCCCCGCCCACCTCGAGAAAATCCTAGATCCGCCCCTGTTTATATAAACTGTTTCGGGTACTTGATATGATGGAACGTTCTGATCAAAAAATAGCGTCGTATTATGCGCAAGCTTCTTTCGAAGCTAGTTTATGTTACCGAAGACGTATTAAGAAAAAAATAAGTGTTAGTTTTCCGAAAATATGGGTAAAAAAATATTAGCAAAAGAGAACCTCATGGGTTTTGAGAGGGTCAGATCCCTGAAGAGGTTGAATTTGTGGCAGAACAGAACAGAATTTGTTTGATTACTATCGAATAGTTCAAAGCAAAAGATCTCTTATTCTATTATTTATTTAGATATCGCTGGCTTGCTTCTTTGTGTCCATACTGAGGCATCTTTTTTTCTTTAGACTGGCAGCGCGTTTAGAAACACCCGGTTTTGAATTTCCCATTTTTGAAAGTCCTAGTTTTTGGAACTCCCAGATTTTGGCGCAACTAAGTTTTGATTATCTTGTGACTATACTGAAGTTTTGACCCTCTGGACGAATAAGATATAACTCAGAGCAACCTTAATTAATTATTTGAGCCATGACGAAACTAATTGGCGACGTTTCAATCCGCATATTGAAAGG
>NC_087064.1:48171450-48213755 GCF_963678635.1 Symsagittifera roscoffensis | reverse complement strand
GCTAAAACCCAGTAATTTGACATTTGCCTCACAAATAGAAAATTTGTGGAAACCACAACAATTATTTTTCAAATTATAAGAAAAAACAAACAGTTCATATATCGTGGCAAGGCTTTGAATGATTTGACTGCCTTTCAAAGCTTATTTAAAAACTTTCCGATGGGAAAATGGAGCAAATCGAACAAAAATGTTTTTCATTTTTTCCTACGCTTTTGTTTTACGTTATTTTAAAAAATTTTTAACTCACACGCTAATTTAAACTAATTTTCAAGCGAATTCCGCAACAGGAAAAAAAAGATTCTAAAGAATCCATTCCAGAAACAAACAGCTAAACACAATAAGCCTCAGAGTTGCTTCCAAAATAGACGAATTTGAAGATACCGCAACAGTATTGGTGAATTGGGAACATTTTGCCCAGCCTAAAAACAAAAAAAAACCTTTGGTACAGTAAAAATGAATGGTTTTTGAATCCGCAACTGTACGCAGAATTCGCATTTTTCAGCGGAGTCCGAAAGCTGTCAGCGGAATCCCTTTTTTGTTTGCTGTTTCCAGTTACTTATACATTAGCATTTTTATTTATTTTTATTTTTTTTTACCAGTTGGTCACCAGCGAATTCAACAGTTACTGATGCAGTTGAGCTATTAGTTGACATACCAAATATTTCATCTCAATTACCTCCATTTTACCATCAAATTCGATATCAATTTCTGCATAATTTGATCTCCGTTCGCGCTTAAAACCCAGCGTTGATCTCAATTCATTTCACTTCGAATTCATTTGCTGCCAATTCCTTAGGTATCTTTCCTCTCATCTCATTGCACCTCTCAACCCAACCATCTCTTCTCAAATAATAATGATTAAAATTTACCCTGAACTTACCTTACTGTTAACTCAATTAAAAAATTTCATTCGATGTTTATTTCCAAATCAATTCAAAACATTTGACTGTTGGGATATACGTTTCCCAAATATTAACGGATGATATCCACTCATTCAGTTAACCATTGTTTCAAGAATTGTTTGTGGAATCGCTGATGTTGTTAAAGTCCTTGCTTTTGATTTTTTGCATTACCAGATCATGATTCTAGCTCCAATTTTTCATAAACAACAACTGGTTTAGTTCATTAAAAAACCAAAATGCTGATTCCTCGTACATTTTACGGAATTTACTCAATTTTGAGGGCTCTGCACACAAATTTTACAAATTCCATAACCTTTGCAGAAATCATTTTCATTTTGCGGATTCTACCCACAGTTGCGGAATCCAGAACAACTAGCTGTATTCGCTTGTTGCGATAAAACAATTGTGTCACCAAAACTTACGTTACAAATCTTTGAACGCGGAATCCACGGAAGTTTTGCGCGTGGATTCCATTTACACTTCTGAATTTGTTGAAAGGCTAGCCTCCAAGATTTCACTGACCTACAGACACCAAGGTTTGGCCTATACAGTAAACAATTTGGCTTCGTAATTCTTTTACATTTTGAACCACATTTAAAGCCTTGTCTATGTAACCCAGGAACATATCGACATCTAATTGTGCGCCTAAAATAAATAATAAAATGATTTTAGTGTCTCGTATTCCAATGATACGACCAAATAGCCTGCCTTAATCCGATTTGGGATGCTTGAGCCAGCGCTCACGCGAGTTATCCATTTACATTTACTTAGTCACAGGTAAATTTAAGCTTATTTAAGCTTAAGAAAACGATTTTTTTCAGATAGTTTATAAAAAACCATTCGAAAGTGCTAAATAGATATTCAAAAAATGACTGAAAAAAAATTACCCCAAGAAAAAATTATCCGCACTTGCTTCGAAAGTCGGAAGAACAAGCCTCTTGAAAATTGGAGCCTCTGAAGATTTGTTTTAAAATTAAACTGAAAGAATGCCTGAAGTTATTTTCACAATTCTTAAACTAGATGAATTTAGTTATCAATATATACCAGGATCTTAATATGGATCACAATTTTATTAATTACCAAGATTCAATATGGATTTTCTTGATCATGACATGATGCCTTGGTCCAGAACACTAGATCCCATGTCCCAAATATACCAAACATCTGGCTCCACCTACTGCGTATAGAACCAAAACCTCGACCCGTCCAGTTTTGCTGCTGAGGTTAGTAAGGATTAACTAAATAATAAAGCAATTTTGAATCCAGCAAAAGCACAAGCCTCATATCAACTTTGGCATCAATTTTTATTCCATTTTTTTTCACCGTAAGCTATAGGGTCAATTGAAGCATGCAATTCAGCCTAGGATCAACCATCAACAACAGGCATTTGTCCTCACAGATATTTAGTTGCAACAGTGTTTTGAAGAAAAATCTTTTTTTTTTGATGAAAAAAAAGCACATTGCGAATCGAATGAGAAAGTGATTTGTTTGTAGAACGCTTAACTTAATTTTTCGTGCTATTTCAAACAAATATTGAAAACCACGGATAGCAGCAAAAGTAATTTTTTCTCTGTTCATTATTTTTAAATTGGCGAAAAAAATCAGAGTAAAAGCTTACTCTTTTTCTAAAAGGCAAAAAGTATAACAAATCCTTGAGCTAATGGTCCTTTTAGCGTATTCTTTGCAAGAACAAAGCTAACGAAGTGATACGCTTTGTATAGTTTCCGGACCGGAAAGTATTAGAAGGCGTCTTTTGTTTTGAGGGAATTTTTTTGTTCAAATTAGTCTAAGTTTAGAAAATATCAAGGGTACTTAACATATTCTAAGCGCAATGCCAGATTAATACACACGAATAATTTTTTCTTGGACCTCAAGTATATTTCATGAATTGTTTTATATCAATTTTCCATGGGTTTCAAACAAAAATATGAAAGAAGAGTTTCAAGAGAGTGAAAAACTTCACAAATCCAGCTACCCATATTGGAACCGTCTGAAAAAATTGATGCATTTTAATTAAAAATTTATTGCTGGCTTTTGCCCTGGATAATGTGGTCGGAAGTAGGCATTAATCAGTTTTCTGAAATTCCATATAAAAAGTTGTAAATTCACTAAAAAATTCCCAAAAAAAGCACAAGCATTTTTTCCATTAATGCAATTTTTTTTACTAGTACTTAATTATTGGCGCTAAGCAAGCTATGAAACCCACACCCATTGCCAATTTTTCAGATTTAACACTCATATTTAGCAACTTTTTATGACCTTCTGATATATATTGAAAACCACAAATCTGGAGACCTTCTAGTTAGCTTGAATGTAAAAACTTTAACTTATGTACTTATGCTGAATAAGTCATGATTTGTAATCTGCAGATGCACTTTAGCTAATCAAGAGCTTTTCCTACCAATTGAAAAATGGAGTGGAACATTGTATTCGGATCATTACGAGGCCAATTAGTGCACTGGATAGGCGCACAATTTTGTGTCGGTAGTTACCTGGATTCTGTATGCGTCTGTATGATCCTCGAAAAAATAAATTTTTGTCAGAATAATCAAACAGAATGAAATAACAAAGAAGAAGAAAGGGAGCGCCCTTTTCGCGGATTCCGCTTACAATTCACAAAATCCAACAGTTTGGCCTCGTAAAGATGAGTTTTAGCTTTTCTTTTTTTTTTGCTTTCCACGCAAAATCAGGTACCACAAATAATGATTGGAATGATTGGAGTCAAATAGCATATTAAAATTTTTTTAGTCGAAATTCGAACATGTCGAGTGTCGACAAAAACCTGTTTGAATTTTTTGGTTTCCGGTCTAATATTGGGCAAACAAGGTGAGTGAGGAAGCTCATTTTGGGTTCAAACAAAAAATTACCCCAATTATAATGGGTCGAAATTCGAACATCATTATTGATAAAATGTTTCTTTGTTACGGATAATTCTACTTAGTTACAAATAAGATAAGTTTAAAAAGTGAATTAAACTCTAAATTGAAACATTAAAAAAGTGAGCGGTCAATCTCTCCGTCGGAGAGAATGAAGATAACAAGGTCAAATCTAAATTAACCAGTTAAGATACTTTAAGACTAATTAAATGAAATAAGACGAATGGTAAGATTCGCAACATTCCCCTTAGTGGGAAAAAAAATTAAAGTACTAAGCGCCATGATACATAACATGTTATCTAACCCTTTTCTCCCTCTCGAGAAGTCCAACAAGGATTGAAAATTAAATACTGCACGATATAACAAATGAAATTTTAGTGCTCCGAAGGAATGACTGAATTAGAAAGAATGATATAATTCCTATTTCCGGCGGATTATAATCTATAGTTACAAAATAAGTAAACTCTAACTGCGCTGAAACGAAATACTCGTAAGATTATCAATGACTAAATGCAAGTTTTCAAGTTTTTGATTTAGTTTAACTGTCCCCTTCCATGAATTTTTCTAGCTCGGCGTTAAAAATTTCACTGTCTAAATCAATGTAGTTGTCGAAACTATTCACCGCATCTCTCAGGGATTCGTCAGTAGAGGCGATGGAGATTTGATCAGGAGATGGGGAGTACGCTGGGCCCGGTGCACGGTCCTCCAGTTGAGTGTCGCAAATGTGAGCCTGGTTATCCGAGGGATTCTCTCTGAAGGTTTGTGTGGGGGAGCCCGAGCTGTCACCCTCGTCCAGAGATATAGGATTGTTTGCGAAGCCTGGTTGATTTTCGATCTCGTCTATAATATCTATGTAATATCGCTTACCATAGAATTGTGGGGGACCAACATTTCGACTTGAACGTCTTAATTTAAATTCATTACCGGTGATAATGATTTCCTTAGGATGTCTTTCATCACTAGTTGCAATTTCGTCAGAGGAGTTCTCTATCTCAAAGACTGGAAATTCGACCGGGTTTTCTCCTTCCGGTGCTTTTGTTGAATCTAAAGGAGTGTTTGGGCCCTCCGTTGTCGTAGCGGTAGAAGATTCGCCAGGTGGGTGTGAGGTAGTTTGAGGTGGTGGTTTTATACTAATTGGGCATTCCGCTGTATCTGTAGATTGAAGTTGTTCGTCTAAAATCTCAGATTTTATATTGGTTTGATATGTTTGAGGATCTAATGATAGAGTAGGTTCTTCGTTAAAAGTGTGGTTATCCGAAATGAAGCGTTTTCTCATCATTTCTCTGCATGGAAAACCTCCCGCAATCCATTCCCAATCACTAATGTCCGACGTATCCGACGGAATGAACATGGATTCATCACCTGCTAAATATCCTGTGTTCGAAGTCGAGGCTTTATTTCGGTTTCGCTTCGATATGTTGAATTTGATAGGCTGTTTCATTCCTCTAGATCTGGTGGTGACCGGGGTGAAAGACTCTGTGTGTCGTCCTGTCTTAGTGTCTGGTTTCCGCGTCTGTTGTGTCCTCGATTTGTTTGTCTTTCTTGGACCTACTTGTAAATCAATGTTTGAAAAAGAGGGAAAATAGATATTTTCTTTGAATGAGCGGATTGAAGAGGATTTAGACTTTGGGATGCCGTCGGATCGTTCAACCGTGGATTTTGTTGAGTTTATTATTTTCTGACCTAGTTGTTTATAGAAGGGATTTCCGTTTATACTTCCGTTGGTTTTTCGTAGTAAATTACCTTTAAACGGACTGTTTAAGGACACTCGGGAAGATGAAGGTTTTGAGGTTGTAGGATGGTCTGAGTCTTAGCCTTTCTCCAATGGTGATTGGTTCTTTTTCGGTACAAGAAAGTCTTTGTATCCGTTCTCTATCCGATCGTCAGCGTTCCAGTCGAGGGCCCTTTCTCTGCTTAAGATCGACTTCTCTTTGTCTAAAAATCCACCGGATAATTTACTAGATGCCAATTGATTCCAGATCGTGTTCGACTTTCAATTAAAGTGTATTTGGAACGGTGAACATTTTATTTTTGATTGAAAAGAAGATCTTAAATTGCTAATAATTTGATTTTTACAGTATGAACAAGTTTTTCTACAAGAACATTAGAACGATGGTCCCCAACTGTACAAAGTATTAATTTGATATTAAGAGAATTACAAAATAATTAAAAATCCCGACTAGTAAAACAGGATGCGTGGTCAACACGAATAGAGTTAGGAATCCCATGGAGATAAAAATAATCTTGAAGGAATTCGATTACCGTGTTTGATGACGTTGAAGATGTAATTTTTGCTGATGGGAATTTTGAAAAACGATCTATACATAAGAAGATGTATTTATTGTTTCCCCAGTTGTTATCTAATGGGCCGGCAAAATCGAGGTTTAATTCCTCATTAGGTTCAAATAAAGCGGGAAGTTCGCTAATTTGTGTAGTTGGTATGATGCTTTTTATGTTCTTACCAGTTTGGGTGCATTGAGTGCAATTAATCCCGTGGAAGTAAATTTGCCGGTTTATATGAGGCCACCAAATATATTGTGCCAGGTATTTCATACCGAATTGGCCAGGGTGAGATTCATGGAAAGTTTTTAGAACGGCGTTTCTAAGTGTAAACGGAATAACCAATTTTCCATCCATATATAATAGTCCGTCGGATTCATGAAGGTCTTTCGAAAATTGGTGTAAGTAACGGTAATTTGCGTTGATGTTTTCTACTTTTTTCTTCAACACCTTCACAATTGGGTTTAACATCTCATCATCTTCCGTTAGTAAAGCAACCAACTTTGCATTGAATAATGTATTTAAATCCAAAGGTCTTTCAGGTAACTTGAGATTTTCTCGAAATTTAGTTACTAAATTTTTATGCTCTGAGGAAATTTGAAAATCAATTGAGACCTGTATCCCGGAAGTGGAAGGATTTACTACAATTAGGTTATTTGAAATATTTACACTATTTATAAGTTTGAGATCCGAAGGATTACTAATGAAGCAACTGTTAAGAATTAAAAAATAAATAAAGGCTGAATTTGATAGAAAGATTTTAGTAGAATCGGTGCTTGAGAAATCCGAGGTAAATTATTTAGAGTTACAAAATTTTGTTCTATAGTGTTTTTGATTGCGGATTGAAATGGAAGAATTGACGAAATTCAATGCTGTAATTATTTCGTGATTTCGTAATTTCGTGTACTGGGAATTTTCCGAAATTGAATTAATTGAATTACGTAATGAATTTTCATTATCCAAAAGATTGAGTGCGTTATATATTTTTTTGGTAGTTGCAACTACAAATTCTTCGTCGTAATGTGATGGGGGAAATGCTTTACCCGAAGGAGTTCTTGAAATTAAGTCGGTAAAACCCATATCTTTTCCCGCTAAATGTTTGATAGTAAAATTAAATGGTAAAAGACGATCTACCCATCTTGTCAATCGGCTATGGTACGTTTTGTTTCCGTGATTAGGTGACAAAGCGGAAAGGAGAGCTTTGTGGTCGGTAATAATTTCGAATTCGGAGGGGTAGAGATAATTTTTGTAATGTTCTACCGCGCATACAACTCCTAATAACTCTAAGTTGTTTGTTGAATATTTAGATTCATGAGGATTTAAAAATTTTGAAGCAAATGACACTGTTTTCCAAACGTTCTCATGGAGTTGTTCAAGGGATGCACCTAACCCGTTATGTGAAGCATCGGTTTTTACTCTCGTGGGCCTTTTTACGTCGAAGTGGGTGTTTTCAGTAAGATTTACTATTTCTGATTACATCTTATCGAATGCTTTTGTGTGATCTTCATTCCAAAGGAAAATTGACTTCTTGTTGAAAAGAGGTCTTAGTGGGCTTCCGAGGGATGCTAAATTTGGTACAAATTTAATTTACTGATTAGTTGACCCGAAGGATGATCTTAATTCCTTTAGATTTTTTGCAATTTGAATATCTTTGATTGCCTTGGTTTTATCGAATAGTGGGGCGATTCCGGATTTCATATTTTAAAGCCCAGCCATTCGATTTCTTTTTGGCAAAATTTGCATTTTGACCATTTAGTTGCGAAATTGTAACTATCTAGCGTTGATAAAATTTTATAAACAATTTTCTTGTGATCGTTAAAACTTCCTTTGGAAGCGACTAATATGTCGCCAAGGTAACATTTTGTAAAAGGAATATTTCCCAGAGTTGAGTCCATGACTCTTTGAAACTCGTTTGGCATATTGCCGAGTCCGTAAAAACCGGTTAAAACTTGATAAGTGCCTGTTATATCTCCGCCAACTAGGCTAAAATTGCATTGGCTGCTAGTAAAATTGTCTAGCGAAAGTTGACTATATGCATTCTTTAGGTCTCCATTTGTAAACCATACTTCTCCGGCGGAATTAATTGAAATTTGAGCCGCTACGTTATCCACTATTTCGTGTATATTGGGCATCTGGTATTTGTTCTTGTAGATTTGTTTGTTGATAAATTTTGAATCTAAAGCTAGCTTTATCGATTAGTCTTTTTTACAAGTGATAACTATCGGACTAATGAATCTGTCCTCGTCGCAGTTTTCTAGTTTTTTGATGTGTCCTTCGGATTTGAGTCTGTATAATTCTGATTTTACTGAATCCAGTAAGTGTAAAGGGACCCTCCTGCCTTTTAGTTGAATTGGCTTTAGTGGTTCGTGAAAGTGTGTTATTTTTGTTTGATTTTTTATTTTTCCAATCCGAAGGAATAATTGTTTGAAGGTTTTGGAAATCATTTCTATTTCATTATCTATGTCAAGTGAGGTAACTGAATTAATAGACTTACAAGTTCTTCTGTTGGTGAGTGTTGTGTATTGTTTTGTGAAACTTCGATTCCGACTTTTGGTAAATTGTCGTTTCCCAAGATGTTTCTTTCGTGACCTTGAGTTAGGAAGAAGTGGCATTCCTTGTGAGACCATCCATTTGAGAAAATTGGGACAATTAATTTTCCAGTGATATTTATTGCATTGTTCGTAAATCCGCAATAGAGTTCTTGAGTCGCTTTATCCACTGGATATATTTTCACATAAGGGTCTCGTAACTTCAACTCGTGTAACACATTCTGTTTAAGGAAGCTTACAGAGCTTTCTGAATCCACCTGTATATTGAGAATTACTTGGTTTTCATTTCCTAAGCCGATGTTTAGTAGTTTCTTCAATTCCTTTCCTTGATCGTCGTAGATAGTTGTTACGTTTAATACAGAATAATCATCGTTATCGCTCTGTCCGGACTCCGACCATGCGTTGATTACTCCACAGCATTCTCTATTAACGCGGTCGATATGTACATCCGGTTGTTCCGAAGGATAATTATGATCTGTATTATTTACAAATTGACTATCCACAATATTTACATTTTTACGGCGTGATTTACAGAGTCTAGTAAAATGTCCTCGATATTTACAAGTCGTACAAGTCGTGTCTTTAGCGGGGCAAACCGCTAGGTGTCTTTTAGTAAAGTTTCCGCCTCTTTTCATAAATGTGTTAGTTCTTTCGATGTTTAGGGTGGGTTCTCTTTTTACATTAAAATGATTAAAAGATTTGTTGGAAGAATATCCGTTGGATTTAAAAGTACTCGTCATTTTGATGTGGTTTGTTATTCCTTTTTCGTCAATCAGGGCTACATTTAAGGCTTCTAGTGGAGGTAGGGTTTCCGTGAGAAGTTTCCGTTGGATGTCCGAGTTCTTCATATTATTGATAAAAATATCTCGAATCCATTCGTCTTCTCCTGTGGGAATGTTACATCTTTTTGCCATTTCTGCAAGTGCCCCCCAGAATTGTTCTAATGATTCTCTGTCACTCTGTTTTCTGTTTAATAGCTTGTGTCTTTCGAAGGTTATGTTTGTCTTTCTCACAAAAGCTACGGACAAATTTTCCCAAAATTCTTTGAAGGAAATTTGTAGAACTTTAACTCTCGTGAACTTTTGGCCGAATATTTTCTTTCCTTCGTTTCCGAGGGCTAGATAGAGTATGGATCTGAGTTTTTTGTACGCCTCTTCAAGTCTCATGCCGTTGAATTTCTTGGTTTCTGACTTTATTGAGGCCATTTCTTCGTCGTCAAACCTCTTTTGTTCTCGAATATTCCTCTCGATGCGAGATGTTTTATGAGCGTCGGATTCGTTTTCCGGCGGATTTTCCAATGTTGGGGGAAGTGGGTGATATCGTTCCGATGGATTCAAGAGATTTTCGATTCCGATATTCTCCTTTGCGATTATTGCTAGTTGGAATAGATCGCTCCACTCTTCCCAAGGAATTGGTGGGTCCACTGTGTGGTTTTGCCAAAATGAAGGTATACCTCTCACGTTTGATTCGTTGCTGTTTGACTGCGCCATGATAAAATGTTTCTTTGTTACGGATAATTCTACTTAGTTACAAATAAGATAAGTTTAAAAAGTGAATTAATCTCTAAATTAAAACACTAAAAAAGTGAGCGGTCATTCTCTCCGTTGGAGAGAATGAAGATAACAAGGTCAAATCTAAATTAACCAGTTAAGATACTTTAAGACTAATTAAATGAAATAAGACGAACGGTAAGATTCGCAACAATTATAAAATTTTGAAAAACTATTCTCAGTGTAAAAAATAAACTTTTTGAATTTTGGAGTCGAAGTTTCAGCAAAAAAAGAGCACGCTTATTTTGTTTTTCAATCAAAAATTTTAATTAAAAAATTGTCTCAGTGTCGAGAAAAACCGATTTCAAACTTTTGAGATTCAGTTAATTACGAGCAATTGAAGCAAGCAAGCAAGCTTTATAATCAAAAAGAAATTTTAACAAATTTATGAAAAATTTTAGAGCCGTTTTTGGAATGAAAATTTAGAAAATTTTGAAGTTTTTAATGTAAAAAAAATTGAGCAAAACAAACTTTCGATGGTTTTTCTATTTGTTTTGTTAATGAATTTTGCTTATGGTTTTCCTAATCTTTTTCGGACAAAAACCTCCTTTCCCGACTCGACTACATTATTATGATTGTCGAGAACAACTAAATTTCAGGTTTTCTTCAGATTAATTGATCAGATCTCACACAAAACACAACACTAAGTTGAAAAAAAAACAGGTGCAAATTTTTTATGTACTTTTTGAAAATATGGTCGAAAAATTCTGTGATATCTGCACAGCAACAGGCTATCTTTGTTCTTGGTGAAAATTGTTTTTTTTTGCGACCGCATAGCTGGTACAGACTTTGAAACCGGAAGAGCATTTTGTAAAATTAAAATTGACATAGGTCAGACACTCTTCATTTATTTTCTTTCAAAGTTTTTTTATTCTTGCACTTAAATTATTTTCTGAATTTTATTTTCAGTTCAATATTGACTGCCAATGAGTTTTTTGAGGCATGACCATACAAAATGTATCAATTTCATGAGCTATTTTCAACAAGTTGTAAGTTCTTGAAAAGCCTTATCATGAGATTATGGTACAAAACTAGAAATAGAAGTGCTTTTGGTTTTAAAAAAAATTAAATTAATGTGTAAGCTTTAGCTTTAGTAAAACAAATACTTTAATTGATAATCAAACTTTTGATGATGAGATTGTGGTGCACAAATTACAGTTAAAACAGCCTTTGGTTAAAATCTTTGGAAAATAATTGACTAAACTTGTAGTTTGAAAAGTAGTTTGAAAAACAGGCAAAAAACTAAACTGCAAACCAATCCGAAATTAATTAATAGCAGAAAGCCAACTAAAACACTGATTCAATTCCCGTTAATTGTCAGGAAAATTATGGACGTATGTGAATGTAATCGAACTCAAAACAATATTGAAATAAACAGTTTTTGTTTAGTCACTGATATAAAAGAAGTCTCCAAATCAATAAAAAAAGTGAAAAAGAAAAAGTTTCTGATCATTGTGGTCTGAACCTTGGCTATAAATAACAGAATCACTGAGTGCACATTCCTAAATTGTCTAAAACTCGCAAAAATCCCTACCTTAGATTTAAAAAAAGCCCAATAAATATAAGCTTTTTAAGCTCGCTGAGCAAAGTGTTTGAGAAGATCTTGTTTAAAAGAATGTCACATTGCAAGTTGCAGCTACTTTCAAAACAGAGTGTTTTCGCTCCAAACACTCAAACACTCATGCAACAACAGGAGTTTATGCAGATTGTTTTTTTCAGCTTTTCAGTAAACTATGCTTCCATTCAGGTCACTTCTTTCCAGGGCTCAAACTAGAACATCTTGTTAGCTCAGTTTGAGTCCTAGTGAAATAAGACAATTTATAGATATTTAACATTGTGTTTTTTTGATGATGCGAATAATTTCAGGTCTTACATTTGCGGCATAGATACACGTCCCTCTGAACACCCTCAAACAGTTTTATCATTTAAAAATTAATCGTTGAAGTTTTTCTTCAGATTAATGCAAAGATTTTTCTGGTCAAACGGACCTGCTTGAATAGCACAACAGCGGTTATTCATATTTTCTTTTTAGTCAGACGTGGGTTGGGGCAGTAGGATGGGGGTTGTGTGACTCAATCCTACAAGGAGCCACAAACAAAATAAACTGTACACCGGGAGCTGATTCGCGGTTGCTGACGCCTTTTGTACTTCAGGATTTCGACTCCTCGCCACCCAAAAGATTTCCCTTTTGCACTAATTTACATCCAGTTTGGGATGGCCCCTTAACATTTTTCGAGGAATTTTGTGCTTATTTATTTGCTTCTTTAAAAGCTGAATTTTGTGTAACATCTCGTTTCAATCTTAGTCTAGAAAACCAGCTACAAATGTTTGAAAATGGAATACGAAGTTAGGATATTAGCGCCTGCCTCAAATTTTTAGGTTAAAGAATTTTTAGATTCACAAAACAATATTTACCTACTAAACTCAATTATAAAGCAGACACGCACCAGAAATTATGAACTTATTTTTGTGCGGCTACTCTGCTAGTGAAGGAAAAGAGATAGAACTTCTGGTAATGAGTAAAATTTCTTTTGCTACCCCTTAATTGTAATCCAGAAGCCAACTGACAAAAAATCCACGCCATTATCTCATTAAGACTCCAAGCTGATTCTTTCAGACCGCTGCAGGCAGACTATAGACACTGGGGGGATATTAATAATACATGAAGCCACTGCTTATGTCTGAGCTTCTTAAAAGTCTAAAATTGGAATTAGATCCCTTTCTATACTTAATCTAGAATTACTTCATCTACAAAACATTTGAAAAGGGATCTAGGAGCTATATTTAAACAAAAACTGACCAAATCCAATTAATCTGAATAAATATTTTATCAGACATTGTTTTGCTTAGGTCAGCCATATCCAAGCAGGGTCAAAACTAGCAAGAAAAGAGATTTATTTTGGATACCGAAAGAAACTCGCAAACTCGAAATCATCAAAATATAAATCACACTACATGTTTTTGCTCATCATCGTTTAATACGGCTTGAAGGTAATCAGTTCTGAAGAAACTCGCCAAGATTCCTTACTTTTTCTTAGTCTTAACAACATTACCCATATTACCAATTTTGGTAATATGAATCCATAATACGGACTTCCAGTTGAATTTAATCGAAGACTGAACAAACTGAAGATTTGATCATTTCAGAATATATTTGAGAGAGAAATATTTTATTGTTGCATGAGCTTTTGCAGTTAAAAAACTGATTGTGGGATGGAACTAAAGTACGCTATTATTAAATACGTGGATACAGTAAAAAAAGTTTCATCAGTCACTGATTATACAAGACTGAACGGGGGGGGGGGGGGGGGGGGGGGGGATTGAAGTAATGGTGGAAATTGGGTGTCGGATGTTTATTTTTTGTTTTTTGAGTGATAGTAAATTGCTTGTTCGGTGAAATTTTAAAAATAATAATCAGCTAAAATCGATTACAATTTTTCCGAAAAACCTCTTATATTATTATTTTTCTATCAAAATGTTATCTCACAAAAAAAATCAATTATAATGGATTATAGTTTAGCTATTCTGCAAGAAAAAACAGTAAAAATCAAATTTAATGTAAGTTTAAGCTAAAAGCAGTTGCGGATCAACGATTTTCTCGGGGGAGGGGAAAATTTTCAAAACTTTTTTCGACCTTTTTTTAGGTTGACCAAAATGATTTTTTGAGCTCTCCTAACTCACTATAAAGACCCCATTTTGATCAAAGTTTCTACGCCGCTGGCAAAATTATGAGATAGCAGGCCAAAAAAGTTGTTTTTAGACAATTTTTGGAAAATTTCGATCTAAAAAAAATGCATTTTTTGGCGCGCTCTCCCCCTCAAAATTAGTATATAATGACGTCATAGGCGCCTTTAGAAAGTTCTTGCGGTCCTTCACCAAAATTTGATATCTCAAGATAGTTCAAAGGGGAAAATCCAGTCCATCTAATACCGCCCCTGGCTATAAGTAGAAAATTACAGTTTCTCTTAGTTCGGCATGCAGCTGAAAAGCACACAAAACAAAACAAAAACAAAACGAAATGAAGCAATGACAATTGTTAAATCATAATGGATTAGAATCCATTATAATGGATTATAAATCACTATAATTTGAGAAAAGGTTTTTTGTCAAAAAATCGATTACAACCGATTATAAACGATTGTAATGATTTTTTTGTTTCGAAAAATAATAACATTTTTATCCATTTATAGTCGATTATATTCAATTTTCTTTTTGAAAATTATGGACAAAAAAAACCCATTTTAATCTATTATTTTCTATTTTTACTGAGTTCGGGTAGCTCCAGCAAGATGCTTTTCAGCTCTGTGCCCTGTTGTATTCCCGCACCGGAGTTCCTTGAATAATAAGCGATCATACTGAAAAATTGTGTCTGAAATGTTATCGAGATAATCCATTACTGTTTTAAGTTTAGACCACAAAATCGATTATGTGGTCAACATAATCGATTATTCGTAAAAACACAATCTAATAAAATCAATTATAAGGTATTATAATCCAGTTAAAATCCATTATAATTGATTTTAACCGATTAGAATCTTTACATTTTTTTTGCAAAACATTTGCAAATTTGCAAACTTTCTGCGCTACATACGACCTACTTATCGATTATTTTTTTTTATTTTATAGATACTGACTATAAATTGACAATACATAAAAAAACTAATAGAACTCCAGTGCGGGTACAGACTGCAAGGCCGCTGAACACTCTTGTCATAACTGCCATTCTTTTAAACAACATGGCCAACCCAATAATCTCAGCTGAGCAGAACAGAACAACAAACCAGTGGGAATATTTTTTTCTACCAAAACTACAAATCTCAAACTATAAACACAGAAATCAAAACAGTCAGAATTGCTTGGAAACAAAGTGTGCATAAAAATATGAGGTTAAACACATCGCTCTCATATATTAAAGGGTATAGAGATCCCTTCATTTTATTTTAAAAATTTCCGCGAAAAAATCTTCCGAAACAGTCATGAAACTAAATCAATTTGATGATGTTTTGGTGGTTAAAAAGCCTGAAATATGCATCACAAAACAATTCTAATGGGGAAGAAATTATAAAAAAAACCTTATAAAATTGAGTTGGTTGGAAAATTTTTAAAAACTTTTTTCTCATTTCTCATATGAACGTCTACAAAAAGCATAAAAAATAAGCAAGTTAGATGCAACTTCGAAGAGAAAATGGACAAACAAAAGGATTATAACCAATTATAATCGATTATAGTGGATTTTTGTGCAAAACTAATAAAATAGAAATTTGAATAAAAATAATGGCTTATAATCAATTATAATTGATTTTATTTGTATCGAAAAATGGAGGAATAAATAATCGATTACAGTCGATTATATGGGTCTATAATTAATTAAATTTTGATCTGAAAAAGAGAGATGGTAATCGATTATTAATTGATTAAAATCGATTGTTTCTCGATTTTAGTAAGGCTGGTACTGAAGTCTTAATATACTCGATTATTAAAGGTTGAAAATGGATGCGAGTAGAACAACCTTGGCTTGGCTTAAAATCATTGGAAATTTATTGACTGAATTTGTATTTTAAAAAAGTAGTTTGAAAAACCTTCAAAAAACTATACAGCAAACCAATCCGAAAATAAAAAATAACAGAAACCCAACTCAAATTCTGATTCGATTCCCTTGCATATTTGGATTTATTGGTGGGAAATTTTGATACGTTTGTGGATGTAATCGAAATCAAAAAATATTGAGTTCAACAGTTTTTCTTAATCACTGAAATAAAGTCTATATAAATCACTGATTTAAAAATCACCTTGGCTTTTGGCTTGGTTATAAAATTGAGTTAAACAGTTTTTTTATCACTGTAATAGAAGAAATCTCCAAATCAATGAACAAATAAAAAGAAAAAATCTGTGATCATTGTGGTCCGGACATTGGCTATAAATAAAAGAATCACTGAGCACACACTCCTGAATTGTCTAAAACTCGCAAAAGTCCGGCCCTTACATTTGAAAAAAAAGCCTGATAACTATAAAGCCTAATAAATATAAAATTTAAAATTTTCAAGCTCGCTGAGCATAGTGTTCGAGAAAAAACTTGTTATAAAAGAATGTCACATTGCAAGTTGTTGCATATTTTATTGTGCAGCTGGGGGGTTGGGTAAATAAATTCGGGTAAACTGGGGGCTTAACTAGGGGGAGGGGGAGGTAAGCGGTAAACTGGGGGGTAGGGCGGTAAACTGGGTGGGGGGGTAAAAAAAACTGGGTTAAAAAAACGTATTATTATTATCCATGGAACTCCGGTGGGGGAAGCTATGAAGCTATGAAAATCTAATTCAAACCCCTGAAAAATTAATTTTATTAGGGTTTTGGTTTAAAAACAGTGAAATGAAATGTTAGTTAAACTGCGATGAAATAAAAAAAGTAGTGACAAAAAAAATATAAATTTTATTCTGAAATGTAACATTTTATGAAACGTAATTCGAAGCAACTGCACTAAACAGGAAATGAGATAATTTTGAACAAAATTGTAAATTTCAAGAATAACCCCTCGTAAAATCCATTATAATCGATTATAATTGATTAAAAATGGATTATTTTGCCTCGAAAACAAGTTTCATTTTCTGTCAAAAATAATCGATTATCATCGATTATAATCGATTATATTCGGATTTTATTGATTAGAAAAATAGTTTCATTATAATCGATTTTTAATCAATTATAATCGATTAATATCGAAATTTATTGAGACAGACCACGAAAGTTCAATATAATCGATTATTATCTATGGAACTCCGGTGCGGGTAGGTCACTTTTCTGACATTGATGTTATAGCTACAACTATAACAAATAGTACAGCCAGATGACAATTGAACCTCAATTAATGTTTTCTTCATTTCGATATCATCAATTTTGAATAACTACATAGCCATCTCTTGAACCTCACATTCCTCATGCGTCTTGTTGTTCCGACTCTCGATACGAAAGTAACGGAATATTTGTGCTCGGGGTGGGTTTTTTTTCTTCAGACAAATTTCGACCATTTAACTAGCCATTTTCGACGGAATTTTTCATATCATTCGAAAGCCATTGTTGTCCTGAACTTAAAATTGAAAATATATTTCACCTGTGATCATTTTTCGTAAAGTTATGAGGGTTTAAATATTGCCATTTTGGCCATTTTGACCAATTTGGGACAATTAACGCGCGATATAATTCGCGCTATTAACGCGTAAGCGGAGATTTAACCCGTCATATAAATTGTTCCAAATTGGTTGAACGAAGCTTATTTGCCATAATTGATTTGTTACAAGGAACGAAATTTATCTTTTTGTACTTTATAAGGCGTGTGGGGGGGGGGATGATTTTCATAAAAACTTTCAAATTTTGGAAAAAAAATTTTTCATTTTATTTTATTTCATTTAATTTTTTATGTTATTACTGCTGCTCCATAAACCTTAAAAGCCAGTCGGAACATTCAGGGCTTCGTTCTGATACGAGCCGTCTTGTTTGACTTTAAATCTCAAAAAAAATCTAGCAACATTGGCAAGGAATTCATTTAAACTTGTTCAAGTTCTCACAAATCGGTTGTTCGTTTCAAAACATTATCTTGAACTGGGTGCTTTCATTCGAAACATTGTAGCAAACTAACAGTTTACAAAACGTTCAAAATTTTCACTCAAGTTTTAAAGGGTCTCTTATGTCGCTCAAGTTTTTCTTTGAGCTTGTTTTTGTGTGCAAATAATTGCAGTTCTTTGGAAAAAATCTGAGTCCCTAATCATTACTCTCACAATAACATCTCTGTATTCTAAAAACGTTTTTGACTGAGTTCGGAATGGATGGAAAATTTTTTGTATTTGGATTCCAAAAAAGTCAAAATATTAAGTAATACATGTTCAAGCAATCTTAGCAAACAATTCTTGTAGATCGCTAGGTCCCTCGTTTCTGACATTGAGGTGAGAACGTTTTTTGATTCACTTTTAAAAGTCTCAATCGGAGTGACAACATCTTTATTCTCGCCTCGCATTTTTTCAGCCCCAAATGAGCTTCATGGAGCTGAACATTTGGGTTCCTAATTTTTTTTTCCAAGCAAGCATGTTACACTCTCGCCGGAGACCAATAGAGTTTTCTTTAGAGTTTTCTTTTCCGTCTGAGTGTTCGGTTTAATAATTGCATTCATATTTTTTTCAGATACAAATAATTTGTTCAAATGGTCTAACTCTAATGAGCTACCAGGCAAGAAAAGGCGGACGAAGGGTAGTCCTGTGTTTTTAGATTTTTACCAAACCATACAACCTAGCCAACTGCCGCCTTATTGGTATGAAACAAGTGTAAAGAACATCATTTATCGCATCGTTTTTTTCTTGGCCATCCGATTGTTTTAAATGTCTTTTTCACTTTTGATTTGAACAACTGTACCTAAATTTTCTGCTGACTAAATTGTTGTGACTGATAAATCTCTTATATTTGTGTTGTTCACCTCCTCTCGTTTCTCTTGTTACAAAAAAACTACAGCTTTAACAAATGATTCAGCCAGATGTCAATTGAAACTCAATTAACTTTTCCCTTTTCGATATCATCATCAGCATGTGTCGGTTTACATGTTGAACAACAGCTTAGCCATCACTTAAAACTAATATTCTTTAACCTAACTTTTAAACTTAACAAGAGGCGTCCCCTGTGTTTGGTTTTTTTCCAAAACATACAATCTAGCCAACCGCCTCTCTATTGGTCTGAAACAATTGTACAGAACACCACTGATCGCATCGTTTTTTTTCCTGGCCATACGATTGTTTTAAATGTTTTTTTTTCACTTCTTTGAACGACACCACCTAAGTTTTTTGCTGATTAAATTGTTGTGACTGCATCATCTGGTATAGTTGTGTTTTTGGCCTCCTTTACTTCTTTTTTTTCTACAAAACACCTAGAGTTGTAACAAATGGTGCAGCCAGAAGACAATTGATGTTCAATTATCTTTTTTTCTTTTTTTGATATCATTACTCACAAACAACAACAACTTAAACAACAAAAACAACTTAAACAACAACAACTTAGCCATCACTGAAACCTCCCATTATTCATGTCTTTGATATGACTTCAGCTCTCAGACAGATCCAGCAACATTGGCAAGGAATTCATTCTTGTTCAATTTATAACGAGTCGGTTGTTCTTTCCAAAATAAGATCTTGAATTGGATGCTTTCGTTCGAAACATAGTAGCAAATCAACTTCTAACAACACGTTTAACTGATTTTCACTCATGTTTTTCGAGGGTCTATTTTGTCTCTCAGAAATTTTATAGAGTTTTTCTGTGAGCTTGTTTTTGAGTGCAACTTAATTGCTGTCGGTTGGACAAAATCGGAGTTCCTACTCATCACTCTCAATATACCATCTCTACACTTTTGAAAAACTTATGATTGACTCGGAATTGTTGGAATTGTTTTCGGTTCTGGATTCCAAAAAGTGTCAATATTTTACGTAATATCTATTCAAGCAAGCTTATCACTCAACTCTTTTAGTTCGCTAGGTCCCTCTTTTCTGACCTTGACGGTAGCACGTGTTTGATTCTCTTTCAGAAATCTCAATCGGAATGATACCATCTTCAACGTCGTTTCGCATTCCTTTAGCCCCAATTAAGCTAGAACTACCTCAAGGGATGCGCTCGTAGCTTTTCCATCTTCTTCTATATATCTCTATTGGTTGGTTTTAAAGTGTACTTTGCTTAGAGCCAAATTTAATAGTTTCCCTCATTGCGTGTAAACTCAGTAAAATTGGCTGGCTCATTTATTACGTGCATTTTATGGGCTTCATGGACTAGGACATTTGTTCAAATGCTTTTTTCAAAGATGGAAAATTACACTCTCGCCAGAGACCGGTATAGTTTTCCAGGGTTTTCTTTGGCATCTGCGTGTAGTCTGTATCGATTGTCCCTTAAACGTTTCAAAGTCAAATTGTTTGCCCAGATGTTCTTATGAGCTACCAGTAAAAAAACGGCCGAAGAAACATCCTCTGTTTTCAGATTTCTACCAAACAATACACTCTTGCAACTGCCCTTCTATTCGCCTGAAACAAAATTAGAGTTCATCAATGATCACATTCTTCTTTTTCATGGAAATTCATGCGTTTTGGAGGACTTTTTCATTTCCTTGTTAAGCAACATAACCTAAAACTTTGGTAAAAAACTTTGTCTTGAATCGGTTGATTCAGTTCAATACTTTGTAGCGAACTAATGAGTTAGGTCCGATGTGGTTAACTCATAGAGTAATTTCGGATAGGGTACACCGTCTGCTCGTCACGCTATCTTATTTTCGGCCGGATAGATTCGTGCAACTTCTTAGTCTAATACCGATCCTAATCTTACACTTATACTATCTAGTCTCAGGTTGTTTAACTAGTCTCTGCTAGGCTCAATAGATCTAGGGTATACTGGTTTATTGCGGCTGCTGAAGTTCTCTTGGAGAGGCAACTAATTTCTAAGTTAAATTCAAATCTCTCTGGTGCTGAAATTACAAGTAATTTCAGCACTTACAAATAAGTGGGTTGTTAGTTAGATGGATCATGATTGGTTAATATTAAATACTTTACAGTGGTAAAATATCTAATTTATCCAATCATAAAATGTAGTTTAGATCAGGTTCCACCCATCCGGGTTTTACAGAGTTTTTTAGAATTGTCTTTCTGCAATTCAAAGGATGGATGATGAACGTTGGTATTTGGCGAACATCATATTTCTTCTGGGTTCTCTTGTTAGAGAAGTTCCAGGTTCAATCGTTGTGTCTTCTTATGACAACGACTTGGTTTTCTCAACAAACTCAAATCTGATTTCAGAATGGTTGGCTATGACAGGTTTTTCTGTTTCATGTAGAGAACTTCTTTTGTGCTCGACCTTGTCTGGGAATGGCGTGGAGATTGTGCATGGAGGGGATGCCTGGTTACTCGGATCTGTACGTATACTTGAACATCGAGGTGGTAATTGGTCTAGTTCAATGAAGTCCTTTTCTGCGAAGTCAAGTCGTACTCTAAATCCTTTGAGTTGTGATTGTGGACGGCATATTGATTGTGGTTGGCCATTCTTTTTCGAGTGTAGTGGGGTCATTTTGTCTTTGGATGTTCGTCTTTGGTGTTGTATGCTGATCTATATACTGCAAGGTATAATTTACATTTTATAAAAAAAATTTTAGTTCAGTGTTTTAATTATGATTTTGGTTATTTGTTTTCACAAAAGCTTTTTGTTTTAGTTCGGTTATTTTGAAGAGTTACTCACCCTTGAGTAACTTTTATTAAAAATAGAAGTGTGGTCACAAAGCGTGGATGTAGCGCGGTGGGTTAGGCCGGCTATAGAGCATGCTCAGGACGTCCTCTCTGGTTGGTTAGGCCAGGAGTGGGAGTATGATTTCGTGCGGTTTCTGTGAGAGGTCCTGTTATGTGATAACGTTTTATGTCGGGTTTGTGGTGGTTTTTCTTATGTTTCGTTGGTTGTGTCCTTTTTTCAAAAATCAAATTGTTTTTGGTATGGGTTTGTCTTTCGACTTTTTTGTGTTTTATTATTTCTTTCTTAGACTTTATAATAGTCTTCAAAAGAATAAATTATCCAGTTTTAAACTGGGTTAATCCGGTTTGGGTACCGTTGGTTTCCTTTTCTTAGTCATGCTGTTATTCTATGTGTTGTGGTGTTTAGTAAGCTGCGTTGGTTAGTTTTGTTTAGCATATAATTCCTTTCCAACCGGGATAAAGGAAAGTTTGAAACTTGTTATCGTGTGTTAGAGTTGTTGAGTGTGAAAACTTGAAACTGAAATTCATTATTTAAACAATTCTTCGTGGGCGAGCTGTGCGAGTTTGGATAGAATTCTTGTGCGAGTGAATGAAAATATCAAAAGGTTAGTACTGCATTTTCGTCTTATCAATTTACTACATAGAAATGCAATGTTACTGCTAGTTTTGGGGAAAAATTAAGTTACAAATTTTCATCATTACTAAATTTACTGCTTGTGGGGAAACAATTTATAAATTAATTTACTACATTGGTATGAATTTTATTGAATTTATCTAGTGCAAAATATTAATAGAGTTTTGAAGAATTTGAAGAAGTTTTCTATTTTTTATTTTTCTTTTGTGTTTTTTGCAGATGATCGTGGGATAAAGACTAAAAATCTAAATGAGACATGGATAAAGAATAGTTAGTTTTTAATTTGAATTTATTAGTGAAGAATATGTATAAATTATACTTACTTGTTAGTCGTCGGGGAAAAACCGTGGGGGAAGATGTCGTGTATTATGTCGGAATTTGTTAGTAATTTTGCTAGTATGCGAATGATGTTTTTAGTTTGAAGCAGTGGCCAAAGCAATTGAAGTGCTTTAATAGTTTTTAGTTCTTCAGTGCCAACTGCAAACTCATAAGGTGTGTTTTGGATGAGATTATATAATTTGTGATTGTATTTTGTGTTGTGGATGAATTCTAATATTGGGATTTCTATAAATTGAAAAAATTCATGTGGGATAAGGAAGGGTCTGGATTCTTCTGCGTTAAGGGTCTTCGTGATGGGACAAAAAATATACATTTGGGTTATGGGATCATAATTGCGAAGAATACCGTGAAAGTTAGTATCTTTGATGCAATATGTGAAGTTAAGAAAAAATGGTGAAGTGTATTTAGAGTTAATAAACTGAAAACGGTGGTGTGGTTGTCTTGATGGAGTGTGCAGGTCAAAATGATTTTGTATGAAGCGATAGTATGTATATGTGTGGGTTTGTTTAGTGCATAACAAAATGTCGTGTGAGCAGTGCAAATCGCGTTCATGTGTTGCAAGGAAATTAAAGGTTAGTGAAAATAATTGAAATCTTTCTTTAAAACTTTCGTAAGCTTGCATGTCGGTTAGTGCTTCAGAAATGACGTGGTCAAATTTGCGATCAAATATATTGAGTGTAAATACATATGGTGTTTTGATGAAGAATTTTTCTGTGATTTGTGGGTTAGCGAAGCGATCATCATCTAAAAATTGGTCTTGGTTTTCTCGGATGATGTTATGATCGTAAAATTCTAGCGTATATTCGTTAGCTCGGGGTGCAGTGTATGTTTTTAGTGACTTTTTATATCCTATATAAGTAAATTGTCTATGTGTTAGTGGTGTGGTGAGTCGGTATAGCATATCTTGATTTCTTTCTATATCGATGTGAGTATTAGATAATGGTAGGCAAAGGGGATTAGTAAAATGATAATATGATGTCCAATGAAGTGTAGGCATTAAAACATGTTCGTCTACAAAGCTACATGTGTCGTTAGTGTCATGAGGGGTGTTTAAAGTATACTGTGGAAATGAAGGTAGGGTTATTGTTAAAAAATCTTTCGTGTTAGTGTGATTTGGATGATTAATATATTCAGGGGCTGTTCCTGGTTTTGTTGGAAATGGATGGTTTGGGAATTTTCTTTTGAAAGTGCGATAAGCTCTATTAGTGCTATTTGATGATTCGGTGGGTGTGGATGATGGTGCTAATGATGCGGTATAAGCTGAAGAGAGTGTAGGGGTAGGTGGATTTGATGATTCTATTGTGGATGAAATCTGATTTATAGTGGGGGTGTCAAGGTGGAAGGGTTGTTGTTGTAGGGTGATAAAATTATCTAGTTCTTGGGAGATTTGGGGAGTATCTGGAGAATTGGATGATCGGTCTGAATGAAATGATGAGTAGGTTGGGGTGACTTGGGAAGCGTAAGAGGGTGTAGAAAAGGATGGGAGTGGGTTATTTGGTGGGATTGGTTGAAAAGGGGGAGTTGAAAAAATTGAGGAGTTGGTTTGAAAATAATTGGATGGAGATGGTTCAGAGTCTGCAATTTCATCAGGGGTTTCAATATTAGGGTTATTGAGTTGAGAAATGGAGTATAAAACTGAAATATGTGAATTAGTGTCTGAATTCATGCCTGATGTTATATTAATGGTTGGGAAATCGGGTGGCGGGAAAGCAAAAAGTGGAATTATTGTAATTGGAGTATTGAGGTTGGTTGGGTGGGAATTTGAGCGGTGTAGGGATCCAAGTTGTCAGCTCATCGTGGGCTAAAAAAATTATTATTTTGAGACTGAAAAGCGGTGGTATGGGGTTGTTCTATAATTTGTTCATATGTATTTTCATCTTGTGAATGATGTGTCATTACATGTTGAATGGGACTTTGTGATATGGTTGGTCTGAAATTTGGATTATGTGTTATTGCTAAATTTCGAAAATTTCGTGGGACTAGGGATAATGGATGGTTATGTGGTAGGGGTGGTAACTGTGGTGCTGTAGGCGTTATTTCTACATTGTTATGTTCTTCGTCGTATGTGTTCTGTCTTGTTGCTATTTTTGTGTTGAATTCTTTTATTTGTGCGTCTAAAAGAATTTTGTTTATTGATGATGAAAAAATTCCGAAGAATCCTGCAATTAGTATGCGTGCTACACTTGCTTGTCTATTGACTTGTGTATGTATAGCACATGTGTTATAGATTCCTTTTAAAAGTGAAAAAAGAAATCCTATAAAGTTAAACATTGCGTATAGAATTGTCAACTTTTCTAAGATGTAATAGGGCCATCCTAAAAAATCAGGAATTTAATTTTTAGTGTAACAAAGCTAAAAATATTTATAGGTGAGATATCTTGTGGTCGGTATTTTTCACCGTTTAGATATATATAGTCTTTAATGTCTTTAAAATATCCGCTATAATCTTGTGTATAAATATCTGCAAATCCTGCGGTTTCGGCAAGTTTGCGTAACTTTTGGTCAATTGATTGTCTTTGTATAGTGTCCATTTGTGTTAATAATTCTTGGAATTGTTGTGTTCTAATGTGATGTTGGATATCGGATTTTGAATATATTCCAATTGATTGTAAGTCGATATTTGGGTTTCGAGCAATAGCTCTAATGCTTTCTGGTGAAAATTTTTTGAGTGATTGCATTAATGTGGGGTATGGGTTAAGAAGGTAATATTTATCTTCATCAGGGTTCAGTTGTACTACATTGTGGCTATTTTCTGATCCGCATGGAACTGCGGTATCCCAGAAATAGGTTCGTCTTGAAAGTGTGTCAACAAAATGTACTTTATTCTTATAAAAGATAGGGATTCTTTTATAGCATCGTTTATCTTCAAAAACATATAGTGGTGATACTTTTTTGGTACAGGTATAAAACCATAAAATGTTTCCTTCGTAGTCTAAAAAATTTGATCTATTTCCTGATTGTAAATATCCTGCGTAGGGTATTTTTAGTACTGCTAGTGCTAGTGATTGTAAGATTTGTGTTCTTTCTAATTCGCATAGTTGGTGAAGTGTTTCTAATTCAGAGAGTGACATTTCTTGAAAAATTCGGCTAATTGTGTAGTCTAATTTCATATCTAAGTGAATATCATAGTGGATATTACCGAAATATGTACTATTCATTAGTGATAGTTCTTGTAAACGTTTGCTTCAAGTGTCATGGGGCTTTAGATGTCCACCAGGTTGACCTTTACTTTTTTGAAAATTAACTGGTATATATGATGTTCCTTCGTTTATAGGATGACTTGTGGCGTATGGGTCGATTTTTAGTTTTCCAGTGGTCATGTCGAATCCTTTTTCGTATTCAAATAAAATTTCGGAGTATTGTGTTTTGTGAAGTGGGTTTCTGTATTTACATGCAAGTTCTGTTTCTTGATATATTTGAAAACGTGTCAATTTATTTTCTATATTGTGAATGTTTCTAAAATTAGAACTTTGTTTTCGTGATGGATTTACTTGTTCATATAGAATTGGTTGTATAAAATATTTTTCGTGAAATTTTATCATTCGAGCGTGTATTTTTGCTACTTGAAATGTTGTACATGTGTCTTCGGGGAACCAAACAATTGTTGCTTGTGTTCGTGTTGTAGGGTCACAATAGCCTTGATCGTTTTTACAAGGTAATCTAATTCCTTGATAGATCATTGTGTTGTCAGATAAATCGCGTGTGAGTTGTATTTTTTCGAGTTGTATTTTCCAATCGAAAAATATTATTTCTTGATATCCTTTATTTTTTGTGTCTGCTTTGCAGTTTGATGGGTTATTTATACCAATGTGTGGTATCCAGTGTTTATCGTGTATGTCATAAGTTAATCTTCCGTGTGCGCCGTTGTATGGGTATTTTTCATCTAGTTTTATATGTCCTTGATATCTTTCAAGTTCTGCTTGATTCACAGAATCTGCAAAAACTTGGAAATATACTAACTTTCCATCTGTGTTTTTATTTCTTGTGATATTTAGTCTGAGTAACTCGTTTTTACAATCTTCGGGATTGAGATGTAAAAGTCGTTCGATATTACTCTGGTAGAATGATTCGTGGTCAAGTCGGTTTTTATTTCCATTTGAGACTTGTGAACAATGTACTTTCTTTTCAGAAAATGTTGCTGTGAATTTATATCCTATAACTGTTGTTGCTCGGGCTTTTGAATAAAGTGTCGCTATTACATTTGTAGTTTCTCTAGCTTGTGGTTCTGTTTCGCATTGTGATACTTGATTTATTGCATATTTGTGTAGTGTTTTTTGTTCATTTTCTTCACAATCGTAATGTGTTACTAATAAATCTTGGGGTCCTGTGCGGGGGGAAGGATTTATGTTCTGGTTGGAGATTACTAGAAAAAGGAGTTGGAGAAAAATTAATATTTTTAGAATATACATGTGTATGATAATCCTGAGTATGGGTTATAAAATGTGATGTAACCAATTGTCTTTTTGGTATATCTGTCGTATTTGTATATTACTTCAGTTGTTATAAATGGTGGTGGTAGTGATTGAGCTGTTATATTTGGTGGGTTTAATGGGTAGGGATGTTGAGCAATGTTGTTTAGTTTAACCGTGATTTCAAAATTTAATTGTAGACTATTTTGTTGGGGTATTTGGATGTTATGATCACGAATGTCTTCGTGGATGTCTTGTCTATATTGTAGACTATTGAGTGCCCAGTTGTGGAGTCGGTTACTTTCTGGGTGTTGTCCAAATAATGGTGGAGGTGCTGTGAATGTATTCCAGTCTAGTCTTAAAGGAATATTTGTTGATGATTGTTCTTCGATATCTAGCGTCGAGGTTATTTGAGAAATTTGAGTTAAAAGGCGTTGGTGAAATCTGGCTTATTGATGGTGTTGATGGTAGTGATAATGTTTCTGGTAGTGATGAGGATGTTGTTGTATCCGTAGAAATATCTATTGGATCATTGATTAAATTTGGTTCACCTTGTGTGAATGATTGTGTTGTCCAATATGGTAGTCGTGATGTTTGGTTTGGGGGGTTAAAGGGATTTTCACGTATTTGTTCAGATGTTGGTGTTGAACCTAAGTAATCTGAGGGTAGGCTTGAGGTGCTACGTTGTGAAAGAAGCGTAGGGGTTTCTGGTAATATACCAATGGGGTTTTCCGGAGTACTTTTTGATGGGGATTTGGGTATATCAAAATGAACTCGGGGGGTTTGAAAATGTCTGTTTCGTCGAGGATGTATAATTTGTCTATTTATTTCAACTGTATTTTGATTTTGACTAAGATTTTGTATTCTACTTAATTCTTGTGGTAGTGTTGGGTATAAGTTATATGTTGGTTCACTTAGAGGTGCTTGTCGTTGAACTGGTTCTAGTGGTTCAATAAGCGAGCGTGTCGTTCTTCAAAGGTATAGGGGTTATCTTGGAGAGAAATTCGTTTAGATGTTTGGGGGTTTTGGGTAGTTGTAGGTGGTGTTGGGTTTTCTTGGGATGATGTCGGTGAAGACTGACTGTGTGATTGTTGGTTAGCAATTTTTGATGGTTTTTGATCTATTTATTTTAGTGAAAAAATTTATGTTTATTGTAGTACTCTTCTAGAAAAAGAATTAGGAGAATTGTTGCTAGGGCGAATGTGATGATTGCTTTCTTTATACATTTGCATATTGTCAAGATGAGGGATGATAGAAATGTTATAAAAATTACAAATAGTAAAAAAATATCTGTTCTACTAAAAATGGTTCGTATCATTTAGATAAGTTTTGTGAATCGTACCTGTGGATATAATCAATAGCTTTCGAAAGTTGGAGGTATAGTTCAAATATGGAATTGAAAATTAAAAAAATATTGCAAAAAATGATTAAGATTATTACAAAAGATTCAAAGGTATCAAAAAGAAATATGATTAAAAGTTTAAATATCGTTAAAAAGTTTATGAGAATGTTAAGAATTATGTTGACTGGTCGAGAGAAGAGCATTTAAGAAATGGCTTCTCGATCGAATATTTTTTTGTTGTTTGAGGCAAATTTCAAGTGTGGTCGAATTATTTATTGGTTTTTTGACGAGTGGGTTGAGCTTTGTGAAAAATTGTTGGGGGCAAATTTTATGGTGATCGGGAGGTCTTCTTTTTCTTTATTTTTATTTGTCAAATGATCTGGGGTATTTTTGAGTTTTTGATACTTTAGGCTAATTAAATTGGTCGTTCTTTTACTTTAGGCTAATTTAACATATTTGTTTGGGGGGTATTTGAGGTCTGAGTTGGGGAAATATTGTTGATTTTTGGGTTATTAGATAAGGGAGGGTTATGATATTATGGTGATATTTATTTTAGTTGTCAAGTTTGGAATGGTTTGCTTATTTTTGAACTGGAGGTCGCAAAGTTATAGTTATAGATATGCCTGGAGTTCAATATCTTTCTGTCTAGTTGGTTTGTGTTAGAGTTATAGAAGGTGACGGATTGGATGAATCCTATTGGCTAATTTTGAACTAGAATCGTTGCGTGTCTGTCAGCATGTTATTTTGAAAAATGAAATTTGGAAATATTTCAGAGGTGCAAAGATTATTAATTGTAAAATTAAAGTTGTTTTTGAAATTCAACTTTCTTTAATATTTTAGATTGTGGGATGAATGTTTTATAGTTTTTGCGTGGTTGATTTCTAAGTCGTGATGACTCTTTATGTTTTGATTTGTCGATTTGTTCTTGGGGTATAATTTTTTCTGTCATTTTTCTATTTTTTCTTTCTTTTTGGGGAATATTTTTTTCTAACTTTTTTGTATTGTGTTTTATTGTAGTTGATTTTTTATTTTGGTTTTCGGGATGAATGTCATGTTGGTCTTTTGTTTCATTTTCTGTATGTGGGTTATTTTGAATAACTTTTAAACCTGTGAAAGAATATAATTGAGTTAATTCGCGTAGTGCGTATTCTTTTGGGTAATAAGGTAATAGGTTGTTTCGATGTTGAACAATTTCTTTTTGGTCTGAGTCGGTGATTTTATTAGTGACATCAGTGGGTTTGGCAATTATTTGGTATGGTCCTTTACGAAGGGGTTGTAATTTTTCACAAATTCCTTTTTGAGTGTTAAAATTGGGTATTAAAACAAATGTTCCATTTTTTACTTCGGAGGCTGGTGTAAAGCGTGAATTTATTTGTTCATTAATGTTTTGCCTTTGTAACAACTTTTTTGTTACTTTTTGGTAAATTTCATTGTGTTTTTTATCTCTGTTTAAAATCCATTCGGTATGTGTACCGGAGGCTAATTTAAGAATTTGTGGGTGATGAAAATGATCTTCATCATGTGTGTGTAAAGGTAGGTTATAACAAATTGAGTCTTTATTCGGTTGACAATGACTTTGTGCATTTTTATGAGAGTTTGCTGTAAACATAATTGGTTTGCGTGGCTTTTGATTAAAAACCATTTTATATGGTGACATTCCTAGAGTTGTCGTGATTTGTGAATTATATGCCAAGGGAAATAGTTTTACATCTGCTGACCATTCGGTGTATCTTGTATCATTTCCATTGATGATACATCTAAGATATTCTTGTAGTGAACGGTTCATACCATCGACTAAGCCATTTGTCCAAGGTGCGTGAGATGTACGTGGTTTGTGTTTGATGTTATATAAATGACATAATGTGATGATTTCATTATTTATGAATTCCGTACCGTTGTCTGTAACTAAAATTTCTGGTAGTCCGAATTTGGCTATCCAGTGTTCATAAAGTGTTGTGTAAGCGTAATAAGCGTTACAATGTGGTACTGGGTTAAGTGTTATATAATGTGTAAATGCGTCAACAATTACCATAATGTAGGAGTTTCCTTCGGATGATGGTGAAATTGGTCCTTTTGTATCAAAAGAAATACGGTGGTTAAAGTACAAACTTTGTCCTTTAAAATCTTGTCTTTGTGCTATTTGTTTTTGATTTGGGTAAGGTTTATTTAGTTGACATACTATGCAATCATTGCATAGTACTTTTATCCAAATTGATGCATTTGGGAAATAAAAGTTTTGTATGAAATTTGAATATGTTTTCTCTGATCCAGAGTGTCCTTTAATGTTTTGTGTATGTGAAATGTTAAAAGCTATAAGAATCATACTTAAAGGGAGACAGGGAACTGTCGATTCATTTAATTGGTATTCTAGAAGGTCTGTGTTTTCATCAATTATTGTATTGTTGAATTTTCGAAATATCGGAGGAGTGTTTTATTTCCTAAAATTGTGGTATCTGCTTTTACTGGTTTAGTTTTATATTTGTGCCATGATTTTAGTTGTCTAATTACTGGGTCAAGATTTTGATATTGTTTCAAGGTTTTAATTGTAATTTTTTCTGTTGGAGGGAGAAAAATGTTTTCAATTTCCAATTTAGATAAAGGAATTGTGTCAAGTGGGTCGTGGAGGTCAAAAACTTGATTTATTGTGTATTTTGAATCGTTTGTTTGTGGTCCTGATAAATTTATTTCATCAGTTAGATTTTCTTTTTCAATTAACGGAAAAAGGTCTTTTTTATGCGAGTGTTGTTTTACTCTTTTTTCTTGGGTGTTATTTTTTATCCCTTGTGAATATGGAATTGGTTTGAAAGTTGATGTTCCAAGTAGATCAACTTCGTAGTGGTTATTTTGGCAATCTAAATAAAGTGGGAAGTGTTGTAGATTATTTATCTGTGATTGTTCAACGTCAGTTCTTACTGCATATTTGCATTCTAGTCGGGGTGATGTTTCGTTTTCTGCAAGGTAAAATTTTATATTTTTGGGTATTTCAACTGTAGTTTTACGTATAAGTAATTCAGGTGGTGTATTTCGACTTAATGTGTCTGGTAATGCAAGATTCTTTCCTGCTGTCCAAACTATATGTAAGTTTGCAAATTTCATTAGAATTAATTGAAATCTGTAAGCTCGGAGATTTGGATTGGATTTTTGTGTAAAGAGAAAAATGATTGGTTTGTGATCTGTGAATAGAACTGTTGGATGTTTTGATCCAAGTATCAGAAATTCATATTCTGTAAGTGTATAGATTATGGCTGTACATTCTCTCATTAGAGTTGAGAGTCTTAGCTCTGCTTGAGTGAATAATCGAGAATTTGCTGATATAAGGTTCATTTTGTTTGTACCATTGTGTGATTGTAATAACGCTGCGCCGATGCCAAAATTTGAAGCATCGCACATTGCATAGAATGGTTGATTTGGGTCTGGAATTGTATTCGAAATTTGTTCAGTTAGGAGTTTTTTAATTTCTTCAAATCGTGTTTGATGTTCTGTATTCCTTTCAAAATTATTTTGTTGTCTAAGTATATTATAGAATGGTCTTAAGTATAATTGCATTTTATAGACGTATTTGCTTAAAAAATTTAACATTCCAAGGAATTCTTGGATTTTCTTTTTGTTTGTTGGTGGTTGAAGCTTCTGAATAGCATCAATGCGTGATTTTAATGGAGTGATTGTTTTTCTTTCTATATTGTGTCCTGAGAATTTAACTCGTGTTAAAAAGAAGTGTGATTTATCGGTAGTGTGATTATTCTATATTGTGTCCTGAGAATTTAACTCGTGTTAAAAAGAAGTGTGATTTTCGTTCTGAAGTATTTTGTGATAGTGTTCCAAAACTTTAAGCATTTCTTCTTTTGTCTGTGATTGCATAAAAACATCGTCTAAATAGGTGATTGCGTTTTTCTTGAGTATTAGTGGTCTAAAAATTTTACTCATAAAAGCTGAAAATGCTGCTGGTCCTATGGATATTCCATAGAATAGGCGGTTGAATTCATATTGTTGATTTCCAATAACAAATTGTGTTAAGCGTCGCGATTGTTCATCTAGTGGCATTTGATTGTATGCACTATTCATATCTGCGGTTGTAAAGTATTTTCTGTTGATTTTTGTTAAAATAACTTGTATTGGTTCAATAGGCCAATTGCATTTTGATTCGTCTATTAGTGAATTAAGATATCTAGCGTCTAGAACTATTTTTAATGATTCTCCTGTTGCTAGGATGATAACCGGGTTGATAATTGTGTTACCTTTTAGTTGTTCTTCTTTGTTTACCGGTGAGATAATTTTGTATTGTTCTAAAATATCGAGTAATCTGTTGACTTTATCGTGTAAATGAATTGGTACTTTACTTGCTCTTTGTTTTTTGAAAACTGCGTCAGGTTTTAACGGGAGATGTAGTGATGAATTGATTTTGCCAGCATCAAACTTATCAAATTCGTCTTGTGTTATTTGTGAATGTTGGAAGTTAAACATTGTTAAAAATTTCTGTTGATCCTCTGTATAGTTATTTATGTTGAATGTAGGTTTGAAATATGGGGTTTTTGTGAAATAATCTGTATTTCTTTTTTCATTATTTATTACATTATTTATGGATAATTCTTCATTAAGAATTGTGGATTGACAAATATCTAATAATTGGAGTATATTATTTACGCGGTATGCTTTTTCATGCATTGGTGATATCGTAGCGTTGGTTTCGCAATATCCTAAAAGTCCTAAAGGTAGTGTTACTTGATACGGTGTATTGTTGTATACATGTAACGAAATATTATCTGAATTCGAATTTTTCAAATATTTTATGGATGAAATTGTGATTTTGAAAAACTTATGGATAGGTTTGAATTCAAAGTCTGACATATAGAGTTGTTGTTTATTTTGATTTTTATCATATTGGTGAACTTGTTTTATTGAAAAATTATATATGTTTCCTGATAGTGGTTTCAGTTGTTTTCTTTGTTGGTTATATATTGGATAAAATTTTGAAAAGAATGGTGGTTGTTTATTTAATCTTTGAAAAAATGTTAGGGATGTGTCTTTTGTTTTTGTGTACTTATCTTTGATTAGTATTTTACTATTCAAGATGTTGATTGTTGGTATATATTTAGAGATATATGGTATTCCAATGATATTGTGTTTAATATCAGTGATATGAAATATTTGTTTAAATGGTTTATTTAAAATTTTATTTTGCTCTATTGTTCTTTTGGGGAGAAGAAATAATTGAACTTTTCCATAGTTTACCAATGTTGATCCTTGTGCTGTTGCTAGTTTACTGGAGGTTGCAAGGGGTGTTAGTTTTGGGTGTAATGTTTTTATCTCATTCCATGTGGGAATGTTTATTATGTTTGATTCTGCTCCTGAATCAATTAAAAAATCAATTTCAAGATCTGGTGGTTGAAATTCTTTGTTTCTTGGACTTTCTAAAAGAAATGGTATTGTCCAAATTTTTTCTTTGGGTTGTTCTTTTTGTATATTTTGATAGATGTGATTTGTATTCAAGCATTTTGTTTTGTCATTTTCATTGGATTTATTTACAGTGTTGATTTCGTTAGTTTCTTGTGCCGTTTGTGTGGTATAGATGGGTTCAATATAATAATTGTGAAGGAGTTCTAATTGCTTTTCATATATATGTGATGAAAAAGGTTGTTCAAATATAATAGGTTCGTAGTCATTTTCGACTGCTATCATATTTATGGAGATAGTGTTTTCTGTATCACTTTCTGAATCTGATGATCCACAGTTTATTTGATTTAGTTGTAGTTCGTTATTTGCTGTGTCATCAATACCTGGGGGGTCTGATGTTGTTTCTGGATTTGATTGTACTTGATTAATATGTCTTTGATGTTTAGGTGTACTACTTCTGTGGCGATTGTTAGAATTATTATAATGGTTATTATTTCTGTGTGGTGATTGGGAATAATTTCTATAAAGATTATTATAACTTGAATGTCGATTTTGTGAATTGTTTCGTGATCGGTTTTGATAATTATCGTTTGATCTGTGATAATTTGATCTGTTGTATGAGTTATTCCTTGATCGATTGTTCGGGTAATTCTGATTACGGTTGTTTGAATAACTTCTATTGCGATTATTTGAATAGTTTCTATTTCTATTATATGATGAGTTTCGTGATTGATTGTTTAGATAGTATTTATTCCTTGATTGGGAATTAGATCTAGAAACAAATTGTGTAGTATTTGAATTTGATCTGGAGTAGTTATTTCGACTATTTGGTCGATTATAATGATTTTGTGAAGAATTTTGTGTATTTCTTCGTTCTGGTGATCTTCCTCTATAACTTGAGTTATATGGTGATTGATTTCTCGTGTAATTGTTATTGTTCGGAAGTGGTTTTCCTGAACTGTTGTTGCTGTTTACATTTTTGTTTGGTAGATTTTGATCTTTCTTCGAGTATTGATAGAATGATTTATTTGGTTCTTTATATTTTTGGGGTTTGTTTTGATTGTCCTGTTGTTTTTGTCTACATTCAGAAATACTATGTCCGTATCGTCGGCAATAATTACACCATTTTTTGAAAGATGGTTTGCCTTTAAAGTTTGGGTGTTTTTCATAAATATTGAGTATTTCAGTGATTTTTTCAACGAGGTCTGTATCTGATTCCTGTATATTGTTGATATTTGTGGTATTTGTTTCAATTCGATTAACATATTGTAACTTAAGATTTTCTGTTTCTTCAAGTTTCATTGTGATTTCTGCTTGTTCTAGTTTGTCTACTAGTTTTCGAAAATCTAGATCGGGCTCTCGAATTGAGGAGGGATGTGATGCTCTCTTTTTTATTGCTATTTTCCTTAATTGAGGTGTTAAGGTCATCATTAAGATTTCTGTCATTTTTGTGTTTTTATAGTCGTGCGTATGTAATGAATATGCTTTTCGAACTAGTGTTTCGATACGTACTGCTAGTTGTTTGATGGTTTCATTTGGTGATCTGCGAATTTCATTACATAAAACTCTTTGTTGTTGTTTATTTCTCTCGGAGTCAAACATTTTTGAAAATTCTTGTGTAAATCTTTTCCAATTTGATTTTATTTCTATAGGCAATACTGAAAACCATTTTTGGGCTGCGCCATCTAAGGTTGTTTGTATCAACGCTGTACGTCGATGTATCCAATTTTGATGTAGTGGCGTATTAATTGGTTCAGGTCCTATATTTAAAATTAAATTTGCTGTTACTGCATTTAAATAACCTTCTACAGAATATTCAGGGTCTGTTCCTGTGAATACCATTAATGGTTTATTTGATGTTATTGATGATCCACCCATAAGGTATGGATTCATTGTCATTTGTAATGATTCTGCGGCATTTGGCATTTGTGAAAAATTTGAGAGTTGATTTTTTGTTATTTCGTGTTGTTGAAGGTAATATGGGAGTGGTATTTCATTTTGCATTTGTGTTGGTTGATATGAGTGTGTAATCATTGGGTTTTGTGGCTGAATTGGTTGAAAAGATTGTGTATTAATTGGGTTTTGCATTTGTATTGGTTGTTGATTTTGTGTATCTGTTGGATGTGGAGAAAAAATTCTATGATATGTATGTGGTTTCTGCACTCCTTGTCCACGATATTCTTGAGTATATGGTGCAAATATATCTGGTTGCAAATAATCATCGTCAGAGGATAAATAATCCGTTTGATGAGGTGCTTGCTTTTTATTTTTAACCTGTTGAAAGAATGGGTAATTTTCACTACGATCCTGTGGAGGATGTGAATTAGTTTGAAAATTTACTGAGTTGGTTGTTGCCATTGGGTTATCCCAATATCGAGATCTTATCTGATTATTATTATTTTTTCGTGGGCGATAGTTTGTTTTTGATGAATGTGCGTAATTATAATTGTGTTCCGCAAAAGTGTTTCTTGTGAATGTTCTGCGTGTTTTTGACGGTACTGTCATGGGTCTATATGTTTGATAATCCATTTGTGAATATTTTGGAGCAACCGAAGGTTTAACGGTTGATTGTAAGGTTACTTGTGCTAGTGAAGTATTTGTATTTCTTGGTGTTGTTAAATTTGGACGTATTGGTGAAATACTTTGTTGTGTAGTTGTTGTTGTTTGGACGATTTCTTCATTTATGAAGTGTGATGGTGTTTGAATATCTTGTTGAGTGAGGTTCCTAGTTCCATTAAGGTTTTCATTGTGTATGACGGTCGAATTTAAACTGTTATTTCGCGTATCAGGTAAAAATGTATTATAGTTTAATGGTGTTGCATCAATGGTTAATGGTATTACTCTTACATAATCTCTTACATAAGATATTGTACTTATTGCTTGACTTGAGATTGATTGTGGGATATTTATGAATGCATAATGAGACCATTCGGGGTCCCAAACGTAGTCTGACTGTTCTGTGATGGCGGTATCATCGTTTGAATTTTGAGGTTTGAAATTTTTTCTTGCTTGTGAAATTAAATCTATATTATGTGTGAAATAATCTATTATAAACCATGCCAAAATTTTTTGTAAGTCATGTTTTGTATGTTGTGAAACTTCATCTTTAGTGAAACTTTCTTTAATTATATGTAGGAAAGTTGAAAATAGTGTGATTTCATGTCGTACCTTTATATGTTTGGATGTCTCTGTCGGTGAGACATGTGGGATTGGGTTTTCGTTTTCTAATATTGAAATATGACTATATATTATTGCAAAAACTTCATTAGTAAATATGGAGTTTGCTCTTTGTGAGTTATGATATTGTATGCTTTTTATATATTCTGAGAATACTTTTGAAAATTCTAAATCAAGATCGTCTGTTTGAGTTACATATTTGCGGTGATTCTGGTTTGGTGAGCTGAATTCTATGGTGTAGATTCCGTATTGTTGTGTTAAGTTACATATATCTTTCAGATAGTGATCAATAATCTGTCTTTTTATTTTTACATCTGGGAACTGCTTTACATGGGCTGATTCCGGGTTCAAACAAATTTAGAAGAAAATTCTTGCAAAGATCATGTTGTCCTCTATTATCGGGTGCATCTACGAGGAAGGGGTAAATATCGTCATCATCTGGACTATCTTCACTTGGAGTATGTGTTTGGCTCATTTTTTCGTTTAATGACTGTTAATAGGTAATTATCGATGTGTCTAATTGATTGATTCCAATTATACAAGTGTACTGGTTTGTGTTTATATTGCTTTTTTATTCTTCTTTTTCCTCTTTTTGATGAATTTGATGTTGTTTCTGAGTCGGAAAAATATAATTGATCGTGAATGGGGCAATTTTTATCAATGGATTCTTTTAATTTATAAAGTTCGTCTAAATTGCTGGCTTCTGATTCTGAGAATGCGTTTCTATTTTTGGAAAATCTTTTTCGTGTTATTTGTCTTTGTTTGGTTATTATTTTCATTTTTAGTGTTTGTCGTTTTGTTCTGATATATCCAACTGTTTGTGTGTGAGGTGTGATTACAAGGTCGTATTTTTTGTTATCTATTTCACAGTTGTGCAAAACGATTGTTTGTTTGTTTCCTAGATTTTTAAATGACATAAGGTTTAGGATGACGGATGCAAAAAGTTGTTAGATGATTTCTATTTTCTTAAACTGTTAGTCCTTACGATTTTTTGGTTAGCTTAACCTGGGTCTATTTATTTAGGGTTGGAGAGAAAAGTATATAGATTCCGAAGAATGATTTTTTACTTTCTCGTGACTATTATAAGCTAAGGTGTTAACTTACTTAATCTTACTTAGGGGTAGTGATTGTGTTCAAGGGTTGGAGAATAGTAAATCGATCCACAAGGTTCAGGTATAATTAGAACGCGAGTAGTTCGTTAGATACTATTTTAAACTTACTAAGTCTAAGATTTATCCTGGGTCTGGTAAGAGGGGGGGGTTCAAGTGAAGGATGAATAACCGAAGTTCTTCACTGTTTATCCTAATTTGAATGATTAGTTTTGTTCAAAAATTTCTATTAGTCTTGGGTTTTTTGAAAGGGTTGGATAGTGAATCGACGTTTGAGGTCGTTAGACACTAGCTAAGTGGGTGGGGGAGAACAAAATTGTTCTTTTTGATCCAAGGATAGGCCTTGATGATCAATTCTAAGCTATTATGGTCTTGTTTGAGACTTATGGTCGCACCAGATGAGTTAGGTCCGATGTGGTTAACTCATAGAGTAATTTCGGATAGGGTACACCGTCTGCTCGTCACGCTATCTTATTTTCGGCCGGATAGATTCGTGCAACTTCTTAGTCTAATACCGATCCTAATCTTACACTTATACTATCTAGTCTCAGGTTGTTTAACTAGTCTCTGCTAGGCTCAATAGATCTAGGGTATACTGGTTTATTGCGGCTGCTGAAGTTCTCTTGGAGAGGCAACTAATTTCTAAGTTAAATTCAAATCTCTCTGGTGCTGAAATTACAAGTAATTTCAGCACTTACAAATAAGTGGGTTGTTAGTTAGATGGATCATGATTGGTTAATATTAAATACTTTACAGTGGTAAAATATCTAATTTATCCAATCATAAAATGTAGTTTAGATCAGGTTCCACTAACGTCTTACAACACGTTTGTCTTGCTTGTCTCTCAGAGAGCTTCTCAAAATTGATTGTCGGCTTGGGTTTCAGCTTGGAAACATTGATCAGTTGAGTTGAATTGTTTTGGTGACCACCATTTTGCAGCTTTCCCTCTATTCATTTCCTCAGCAACTGCTGAGTTTTTTGATACCTTCATCACATCGTTTGTGACCTGGTTTAGTTCGGTTATCAAGAGTTTGAGTTTGAAAGAAGCGAACAGTTAAAAGAAAAAAAAACTTTCTAGGGGATCCGAAACCTCGAACAATTTGCTATCATATCGATATCAAGACTTCATCTTCAAAAAATTAAAAAACTTAAAATATTTATGTATTTTTTATTAGGTTTTTGAAATAGACGAAACAGTTTTCCATGTCAGCTGTTGTTAAAGAATCCAATAAAGGAATGGTTCCTCGCTGCGTCTTCTTGCGATGGTTTTTTGGTCCACAACCCTACCTTTGAGAAATTATCAGGAAAGTGATCCCTATGGTTAACGACCCTGCAAAGCGACTTGAACTTTTATTATCTAGATTGATGAAGCTCGAGCTATTTTTCGAGCACAGAGCATATCGAGGTTCTGTATGTTGCTCCTTAAGATCAAGTACTCTGTAGCGGCAACAAAAAAGATAAATATTCTTCTCAGGTGCTTGAGTATGTCCGTTGTACCTTATAGCCTGCAGTAAATCATGGCTTTTTTGTTGTCGTTTCTTTCGCAAAGATTCTATAATTTCGGCCAGAAATATTATAACAACTTAGAAGTTTTTTGGCTTAGGGGCCCTCGTTATGCTAGCTTGCAAAGCCATTTTTACTTCTGAGTATAAAACTATCAAAACGGATTTTTGGGGGTTGTTTATGAATTAAGACCCAAACAATTCTCTTGTTTAGCAGGGCAAGGAATGATAAAAACAATGCTGATAAACGAGAAAATTTCAAAATAAACAAACTTTTACATTTTTGAAGTTCATCCTCAGGTTTGAAAAACTAACAGAAAATCTAACATAACCAGAACATTCAAAAATTAAAAAAATGTCAACCTCAATAATTACAAAAAAAACACCAGTCGATTAAAGGATAGCATCAATTTCTTAAGCAATCAGTTTTTAAAAAGAAGCGCATATTTTTTTCTGATATTTAAAAATTCTACTGGTATCTCAATATTCCGCTAACAAATCAAGTTTGGTTTTTCAGACAAAGTTCTGTACTTTGAATCCGTAGCTTCAGATTAATTTCTTGATTCTAAATTTGTCGTGTTTGTTGAATCAAGCCTTCTTACTCCTTATATGCACGCTTCTATCGTTATTAAGGTATTATTGATTCTGGCCTTGTCAATGGTCTTCCGAGATGACTCTGAGAACAAACCATTGACCCTATATCAGTTGTTGACCAAAAAGGAATACCTTAGTGGTAGAATGCCTGACCATTTGCCCAACAGAGATGGATTTACATCCACTACCTTCCATACTGCACATAATTTTCTCTTTTTTAGCTCAAGTAGAAAACTCGTTCTGATTTTGTCAGACATGTTTTTTTCTTCCTCTTCAACCACACTAAATTGCGCGGTGGTTATATCCCGCATTTTCCTTGCAAAAAGTTGCATGCAGTTACTTTGATATCGATCAATCAGCATGAGTGTTACGTTCTTTGAATAGAACACATCTGTCTATCACCCTTGCTCTTGATGTTTCAATCTCCCCTGTGATCTTTTTGAGGGCTCGGGACGAAACCCGAAACAACTATTTATATGCAGACTTGTTGTCCGACCGCTGATTTCGGTTGATTTGTTTTTGTCTTATCAAAACTTTTATTTAGTCACGTACTCCAGCAATGCATCTAAGAACAACTTCAAGAATGTTCATGTCTATTGACAGCTAGTACATTTTCTTGAGGTCATTTTAACAGTTCTAACTACACACCAACGTGTTAGACGAACAGTTTCTTGTGTTGCGTTTCTACCTCAATTTTCTTCCCCACAATAAAGTTTTACAATACCACACCGGTTTAGCTAGGTGTTAGTAACTCGTCTCTGATATATTTCGGCATTTAACGTGATACCAGAATCAGCTATCTCTAATACTACTCCACCTTTTGTGAACTTAAGATAGCTTTTTTGTTGCCTTTCAAAACTTTGCTATACAATCCATCATAGATGTAATAATATCAAGAAAATCCTCTTTTGAAAGTTTTGCATACACCTCATGCCAAACATTCGATAAATGACCGCCAGAGATGCGCCAATGGCTATTCCACCGTTTGGAACGCACCAAAACCCCTTGCAGGCAAAATGTATCTTTTTGAGGGACCTACCTAGTTTTTTTCGTTTTTTTCCCGCTATTCCCGGTGATTTTTTTCTGCTCAGTTTTTCCAAACACCGTTGATTTGCTTCCTTGAGTAAGGCGCCAGTGTATAAAGTATTAACTTGAAAAAAAAATGAGATTCCCGGATCAGTAATTTCTATGGTCATCCTAGAACTCAATGAGTTTGTTTCATAGTTGGAGTCATCGAAACTCTCAAAAAATTCATCTGGAGTCCTGTTCAAAAAATTAAAAATCTGCCGTTTCAACATCGTGCAGTTTAGCTAGCCTGTCAAGTCTGACAGGTTGCCCGTCTGTTGATCTTAACGTAAATTGGCTTAACTTCTTGTTGCCCATCTGTTGATCTTTACGTATCTTTGGCTTAACGTTTTGTCGAGATTTTTCAGTAATTTCTCTTCTTATCTTCTCTCAGAGCCAATAAGTCTTTTTCGATATCTTTTTCATTTATGAAGGCTAGTGAGTGACTCATTGTTTTCTGTACACTGAAATAAATTGGATCAAGCAACGCTACCAATTTGGATTCAAAAATTTATTTTCTCACAACACAGAAGCTGACCAACCTGTCAACCGGCACCGCCACTAAATCACTGCCTTTCAGATGTTTTTTTTTTCACTTTTTCAATACCCGTTTTCTTTAGGTTTTTTCAGTGAACTCAAAATTCTCAGAAAAAAAAACTTTATTCTGAGAAGCTTCAACTTTTGAGATTTGAAGGGGAGATGTCAATGTGAATGGGAAAATGTTTGTCAGTTATTTTACCCATGACCGAATGTTTGTATCCGACGAAAAAAATTCTGAATCCAATATGGTAACTCTATGTCATCAAAAACTGTCACAAATCATTCATTCTTTTTTCGCTAGTGGTCGACCGTTTGCTTCGCCCAGTTTTCCAGATTCTTTTGTTAAGTTTACCTAGTTACAGTGGTTTTCTTTCTTCCTCTGAGTTTTAAGTAACTTTTTACGGAGGTTTTCACCCGTTTTCTTTCCCTAACTGGTTTTCTGTTGATAACCATTGAATTATTGCGCCTTTCCTAGCCTTTTTTGTAAGAAAAACTCCATTGAAAAAGCGTGCAACGCGTAGCTCAAAACTCTCGGAGACAAAATCGTTTGTTCTAATGTCCTTTTCATTAGTTAAGGACGTCAGTTCTCAGATATCATACATTCTCAAATTAGTTTTATCCTTGAGTTTTCCTCAAAAACACTTCGAATTCCCTACACTTATCCACTGCTTGAAAAAGAATTGTTTCGAATTACAACTCCGAACCTCTTTTATCGCATATATTTCCCGCTTTTTCGTCTCCAAGTATGTTTTTTGCTTCCCTCGGCGTCTTGAAATACACTTCGCTTCCCTTATCTGAAT
>NC_087064.1:47995393-48171250 GCF_963678635.1 Symsagittifera roscoffensis | reverse complement strand
GTATATTTCATGAATTGTTTTATATCAATTTTCCATGGGTTTCAAACAAAAATATGAAAGAAGAGTTTCAAGAGAGTGAAAAACTTCACAAATCCAGCTACCCATATTGGAACCGTCTGAAAAAATTGATGCATTTTAATTAAAAATTTATTGCTGGCTTTTGCCCTGGATAATGTGGTCGGAAGTAGGCATTAATCAGTTTTCTGAAATTCCATATAAAAAGTTGTAAATTCACTAAAAAATTCCCAAAAAAAGCACAAGCATTTTTTCCATTAATGAAAACGTATGACTAGCATTTTTTCCATTAATGCAATTTTTTTTACTAGTACTTAATTATTGGCGCTAAGCAAACTATGAAACCCACACCCATTGCCAATTTTTCAGATTTAACACTCATATTTAGCAACTTTTTATGACCTTCTGATATATATTGAAAACCACAAATCTGGAGACCTTCTAGTTAGCTTGAATGTAAAAACTTTAACTTATGTACTTATGCTGAATAAGTCATGATTTGTAATCTGCAGATGCACTTTAGCTAATCAAGAGCTTTTCCTACCAATTGAAAAATGGAGTGGAACATTGTATTCGGATCATTACGAGGCCAATTAGTGCACTGGATAGGCGCACAATTTTGTGTCGGTAGTTACCTGGATTCTGTATGTGTCTGTATGATCCTGGAAAAAATAAATTTTTGTCGGAATAATCAAACAGAATGAAATAACAAAGAAGAAGAAAGGGAGCGCCCTTTTCGCGGATTCCGCTTACAATTCACAAAATCCAACAGTTTGGCCTCGTAAAGATGAGTTTTAGCTTTTCTTTTTTTTTGCTTTCCACGCAAAATCAGGTACCACAAATAATGATTGGAATGATTGGAGTCAAATAGCATATTAAAAATTTTTTAGTCGAAATTCGAACATGTCGAGTGTCGAGAAAAACCTGTTTGCATTTTTTGGTTTCCGGTCTAATATTGGGCAAACAAGGTGAGCGAGGAAGCTCATTTTGGGTTCAAACAAAAAAATTACCCCAATTATAATGGGTCGAAATTCGAACATCATTATTGATAAAATGTTTCTTTGTTACGGATAATTCTACTTAGTTACAAATAAGATAAGTTTAAAAAGTGAATTAAACTCTAAATTAAAACATTAAAAAAGTGAGCGGTCATTCTCTCCGTCGGAGAGAATGAAGATAACAAGGTCAAATCTAAATTAACCAGTTAAGATACTTTAAGACTAATTAAATGAAATAAGACGAATGGTAAGATTCGCAACATTCCCCTTAGTGGGAAAAAAAATTAAAGTACTAAGCGCCATGATACATAACATGTTAACTAACCCTTTTTCTCCCTCTCGAGAAGTCCAACAAGGATTGAAAATTAAATACTGCACGATATAACAAATGAAATTTTAGTGCTCCGAAGGAATGACTGAATTAGAAAGAATGATATAATTCCTAATTCCGGCGGATTATAATCTATAGTTACAAAATAAGTAAACTCTAACTGCGCTGAAACGAAATACTAGTAAGATTATCAATGACTAAATGCGAGTTTTCAAGTTTTTGATTTAGTTTAACTGTCCCCTTCCATGAATTTTTCTAGCTCGGCGTTAAAAGTTTCACTGTCTAAATCAATGTAGTTGTCGAAACTATTCACCGCATCTCTCAGGGATTCGTCAGTAGAGGCGATGGAGATTTGATCAGGAGATGGGGAGTACGCTGGGCCCGGTGCACGGTCCTCCAGTTGAGTGTCGCAAATGTGAGCCTGGTTATCCGAGGGATTCTCTCTGAAGGTTTGTGTGGGGGAGCCCGAGCTGTCACCCTCGTCCAGAGATATAGGATTGTTTGCGAAGCCTGGTTGGTTTTCGATCTCGTCTATAATATCTATGTAATATCGCTTACCATAGAATTGTGGGGGACCAACCTTTCGACTTGAACGTCTTAATTTAAATTCATTACCGTGATAATGATTTCCTTAGGATGTTTTTCATCACTAGTTGCAATTTCGTCAGAGGAGTCCTCTATCTCAAAGACTGGAAATTCGACCGGGTTTTCTCCTTCCGGTGCTTTTGTTGAATCCAAAGGAGTGTTTGGGCCCTCCGTTGTCGTAGCGGTAGAAGATTCGCCAGGTGGGTGTGAGGTAGTTTGAGGTGGTGGTTTTATACTAATTGGGCATTCCGCTGTATCTGTAGATTGAAGTTGTTCGTCTAAAATCTCAGATTTTATATTGGTTACATATGTTTGAGGATCTAATGATAGAGTAGGTTCTTCGTTAAAAGTGTGGTTATCCGAAATGAAGCGTTTTCTCATCATTTCTCTGCATGGAAAACCTCCCGCAATCCATTCCTAATCACTAATGTCCGACGTATCCGACGGAATGAACATGGATTCATCACCTGCTAAATATCCTGTGTTCGAAGTCGAGGCTTTATTTCGGTTTCGCTTCGATATGTTGAATTTGATAGGCTGTTTCATTCCTCTAGATCTGGTGGTGACCGGGGTGAAAGACTATGTGTGTCATCCTGTCTCAGTGTCTGGTTTCCGCGTCTGTTGTGTCTTCGATTTGTTTGTCTTTCTTGGACCTACTTGTAAATCAATGTTAGAAAAAGAGGGAAAAGAGATATTTTCTTTGAATGAGCGGATTGAAGAGGATTTAGACTGTGGGATGGCGATGTCCAATTTTCTAATGATTTTTCCGTCGGATAGTTCAACCGTGGAGTTTATTATTTTCTGACCTAGTTGTTTATAGAAGGGATTTCCGTTTATACTTCCGTTGGTTTTTCGTAGTAAATTACCTTTAAACGGACTGTTTAAGGACACTCGGGAAGATGAAGGTTTTGAGGTTGTAGGATGATCTGAGTCGTAGCCTTTCTCCAATGGTGACTGGTTCTTTTTCGGTAAAAGAAAGTCTTTGTATCCGTCCTCTATCCGATCGTCAGCGTTCCAGTCGAGGGCCCTTTCTCTGCTTAAGATCGACTTCTCTTTGTCTAAAAATCCACCGGATAATTTACTAGATGCCAATTGATTCCAGATCGTGTTCGGTTTTCAATTAAAGTATATTTCGAACGGTGAACATTTTATTTTTGATTGAAAGGAAGATCTTAAATTGCTAATAATTTGATTTTTACACTATGAACAAGTTTTTCTACAAGACCATTAGAACGATGGTCCCCAACTGTACAAAGTATTAATTTGCTATTAAGAGAATTACAAAATAATTAAAAATCCTGACTAGTAAAACAGGATGCGTGGTCAACACGAATAGAGTTAGGAATCCCATGGAGATAAAAATAATCTTGAAGGAATTCGATTACCGTGTTTGATGACGTTGAAGATGTAATTTTTGCTGATGGGAATTTTGAAAAACGATCTATACATAAGAAGATATATTTATTGTTTCCCCAGTTGTTATCTAATGGGCCGGCAAAATCGAGGTTTAATTCCTCATTAGGTTCAAATAAAGCGGCAAGTTCGCTAATTTGTGTAGTTGGTATGATGCTTTTTATGTTCTAACCAGTTTGGGTGTATTGAGTGCAATTAATCCCGTGGAAGTAAATTTGCCGGTTTATATGAGGCCACCAAATATATTGTGCCAGGTATTTCATACCGAATTGGCCAGGGTGAGATTCATGTAAAGTTTTTAGAACGGCATTTTTAAGTGTAAACGGAATAACCAATTTTCCATCCATATATAATAGTCCGTCGGATTCATGAAGGTCTTTCGAAAATTGGTGTAAGTAACGGTAATTTGCGTTGATGTTTTCTACTTTTTTCTGTAAAGCCTTCACAATTGGGTTTAACATCTCATCATCTTCCGTTAGTAAAGCAACCAACTTTGCATTGAATAATGTATTTAAATCCAAAGGTCTTTCAGGTTATTTGAGATTTTCTCGAAATTTAGTTACTAAATTTTTATGCTCTGAGGAAATTTGAAAATCAATTGAGACCTGTATCCCGGAAGTGGAAGGATTTACTACAATTAGGTTATTTGAAATATTTACACTATTTATAAGTTTGAGATCCGAAGGATTACTAATGAAGCTACTGTTAAGAATTAAAAAATAAATAAAGGCTGAATTTGATAGAAAGATTTTAGTAGAATCGGTGCTTGAGAAATCCGAGAGAATTTATTTAGAGTTACAAAATTTTGTTCTATAGTGTTTTTGATTGCAGATTGAAATGGAAGAATTGACGAAATTCAATGCTGTAATTATTTCGTGATTTCGTAATTTCGTGTACTGGGAATTTTCCAAAATTGAATTAATTGAATTACGTAATGAATTTTCATTATCCAAAGAATTGAGTGCGTTATATATTTTTTTGGTAGTTGCAACTACAAATTCTTCGTCGTAATGTGATGGGGAAATTGCTTTACCCGAAGGAGTTCTTGAAATTAAGTCGGTAAAACCAATATCTTTTCCCGCTAAATGCTTGATAGTAAAATTAAATGGTAAAAAATGATCTACGCATCTTGTCAATCGGCTATGGTACGTTTTGTTTCCGTGATTAGGTGACAAAGCGGAAAGGAGAGCTTTGCGGTCGGTAATAATTTCGAATTCGGAGGTGTAGAGATAATTTTTGTAATGTTCTACCGCGCATACAACTCCTAATAACTCTAATTTGTTTGTTGAATATTTAGATTCATGAGGATTTAAAAATCTTGAAGCAAATGACACTGTTTTCCAAACGTTCTCATGGAGTTGTTCAAGGGATGCACCTAACCCGTTATGTGAAGCATCGGTTTTTACTCTCGTGGGCTTTTTTACGTCGAAGTGGGTGTTTTCAGTAAGATTTACTATTTCTGATTACATCTTATCGAATGCTTTTGTGTGATCTTCATTCCAAAGGAAAAGTGACTTCTTGTTGAAACGAGGTCTTAGTGGGCTTCCGACGGATGCTAAATTTGGTACAAATTTAATTTACTGATTAGTTGACCCGAAGAATGATCTTAATTCCTTTAGATTTTTTGGAATTGGAATATCTTTGATTGCCTTGGTTTTATCGATGAGTGGGGCGATTCCGGATTTCATATTTTAAAGCCGAGCCATTCGATTTCTTTTTGGAAAAATGTGCATTTTGACCATTTAGTTGCGAAATTGTAACTATCTAGCGTTGATAAAATTTTATAAACAATTTTCTTGTGATCGTTAAAACTTCCTTTGGAAGCGACTAATATGTCGCCAAGGTAACAATTTGTAAAAGGAATATTTCCCAGAGTTGAGTCCATGACTCTTTGAAACTCGTTTGGCATATTGCCGAGTCCGTAAAAACCGGTTAAAAATTGATAAGTGTCTGTTATATCTCTGCCAACTAGGCTAAAATTGCATTGGCTGCTAGTAAAATTGTCTAGCGAAAGTTGACTATATGCATTCTTTAGGTCTAGATTTGTAAACCATACTTTTCCGGCGGAATTAATTGAAATTTGAGCCGCTACTTTATCCACTATTTCGTGTATATTGGGCATCTGGTATTTGTTCTTGTAGATTTGTTTGTTGATAAATTTTGAATCTAAAGCTAGCTTTATCGATTAGTCTTTTTTACAAGTGATAACTATCGGGCTAATGAATCTGTCCTCGTCACAGTTTTCTAGTTTTTTGATGTGTCTTTCGGATTTGAGTCTGTATAATTCTAATTTTACTGAATCCAGTAAGTGTAAAGGGACCCTCCTGCCTTTTAGTTGAATTGGCTTTAGTGGTTCGTGAAAGTGTGTTATTTTTGTTTGATTTTTTATTTTTCCAATCCGAAGGAATAATTGTTTGAAGGTTTTGGAAATCATTTCTATTTCATTATCTATGTCAAGTGAGGTAACTGAATTAATAGACTTACAAGTTCTTCTGTTGGTGAGTGTTGTGTATTGTTTTTGTGAAACTTCGATTCCGACTTTTGGTAAATTGTCGTTTCCCAAGATGTTTCTTTCGTGACCTTGAGTTAGGAAGAAGTGGCATTCCTTGTGAGACCATCCATTTGAGAAAATTGGGACGATTACTTTTCCAGTGATATTTATTGCATTGTTCGTAAATCCGCAATAGAGTCCTTTAGTCGCTTTATCCACTGGATATATTTTCATATAAGGGTCTCGTAACTTCAACTCGTGTAACACATTCTGTTTAAGGAAGCTTACAGAGCTTGCTGAATCCACATGTATATTGAGAATTACTTGGTTTTCATTTCCTAAGCCGATGTTTAGTAGTTTCTTCAATTCCTTTCCTTGATCGTCGTAGATAGTTGTTACGTTTAATACAGAGTAATCATCGTTATCGCTCTGTCCGGACTCCGACCATGCGTTGATTACTCCACAGCATTCTCTATTAACGCGGTCGATATGTACATCCGGCTGTTCCGAAGGATAATTATGATCTGTATTATTTACAAATTGACTATCCACAATATTTACATTTTTACGGCGTGATTTACAGAGTCTAGTAAAATGTCCTCGATATTTACAAGTCGTACAAGTCGTGTCTTTAGCGGGGCAAACCTCTAGGTGTCCTTTAGTAAAGTTTCCGCCGCATTTCATAAATGTGTTAGTTCTTTCGATGTTTAGGGTGGGTTCTCTTTTTACATTAAAATGATTAAAAGATTTGTTGGAAGAATATCCGTTGGATTTAAAAGTACTCGTCATTTTGATGTGGTTTGTTATTCCTTTTTCGTCAATCAGGGCTACATTTAAGGCTTCTAGTGGAGGTAGGGTTTCCGTGAGAAGTTTCCGTTGGATGTCCGAGTTCTTCATATTATTGATAAAAATATCTCGAATCCATTCGTCTTCTCCTGTGGGAATGTTACATCTTTTTGCCATTTCTGCAAGTGCCCCCCAGAATTGTTCTAATGATTCTCTGTCCCTCTGTTTTCTGTTTAATAGCTTGTGTCTTTCGAAGGTTATGTTTGTCTTTCTCACAAAAGCTACGGACAAATTTTCCCAAAACTCTTTGAAGGAAATTTGTAGAACTTTAACTCTCGTGAACTTTTGGCCGAATATTTTCTTTCCTTCGTTTCCGAGGGCTAGATAGAGTATGGATCTGAGTTTTTTGTCCGCTTCTTCAAGTCTCATGCCGTTGAATTTCTTGGTTTCTGACTTTATTGAGGCCATTTCTTCGTCGTCAAACCTCTTTTGTTCTCGAATATTCCTCTCGATGCGAGATGTTTTTTGAGCGTCGGATTCGTTTTCCGGCGGATTTTCCAATGTTGGGGGAAGTGGGTGATATCGTTCCGATGGATTCAAGAGATTTTCGATTCCGATATTCTCCTTTGCGATTATTGCTAGTTGGAATAGATCGCTCCACTCCAAAAGAAGTCTCCAAATCAATAAAAAAAAGTGAAAAAGAAAAAGTTTTTGATCATTGTGGTCTGAACCTTGGCTATAAATAACAGAATCACTGAGTGCACATTCCTAAATTGTCTAAAACTCGCAAAAATCCCTACCTTAGATTTTTAAAAAAAGCCCAATAAATATAAGCTTTTTAAGCTCGCTAAGAAAAGTGTTTGAGAAGAATTTGTTTAAAAGAATGTCACATTGCAAGTTGCAGCTACTTTCAAAACGGAGTGTTTTCGCTCAAAACACTCAACCGCGCATGCAACAACAGGAGTTTATGCAGATTGTTTTTTTTCAGCTTTTCAGTAAACTATGCTTCCATTCAGGTCACTTCTTTCCAGGGCTCAAACTAGAACATCTTGTTAGCTCAATTTGAGTCCTAGTGAAATAAGACAATTTATAGATATTTAACATTGTGTTTTTTTGATGATGCGAATAAATTCAGGTCTTACATTTGCGGCATAGATACACGTCCCTCTGAACACCGTCAAACAGTTTTATCATTTAAAAATTAATCGTTGAAGTTTTTCTTCAGATTAATGCAAAGATTTTTCTGGTCAAACGGACCTGCTTGAATAGCACAACAGCGGTTATTCATATTTTCTTTTTAGTCAGACGTGGGTTGGGGCAGTAGGATGGGGGTTGTGTGACTCAATCCTACAAGGAGCCACAAACAAAATAAACTGTACACCGGGAGCTGATTCGCGGTTGCTGACGCCTTTTGTACTTCAGGATTTCGACTCCTCGCCACCCAAAAGGTTTCCCTTTTGCACTAATTTACATCCAGTTTGGGATGGCCCCTTAACATTTTTCGAGGAATTTTGTGCTTATTTATTTGCTTCTTTAAAAGCTGAATTTAAAGTGTAACATCTCGTTTCAATCTTAGTCTAGAAAACCAGCTACAAATGTTTGAAAATGGAATAAGAAGTTAGGATATTAGCGCCTGCCTCAAATTTTTAGATTAAAGAATTTTTAGATTCACAAAACAATATTTACCTACTAAACTCAATTATAAAGCAGACACGCACCAGAAATTATGAACTTATTTTTGTGCGGCTACTCTGCTAGTGAAGGAAAAGAGATAGAACTTCTGGTAATGAGTAAAATTTCTTTTGCTAACCCTTAATTGTAATCCAGAAGCCAACTGACAAAAAATCCACGCCATTATCTCATTAAGACTCCAAGCTGATTCTTTCAGACCGCTGCAGGCAGACTATAGACATTGGGGGGATATTAATAATACATGAAGCCACTGCTTATGTCTGAGCTTTTTAAAAGTCTAAAATTGGAATTAGATCCCTTTCTATACTTAATCTAGAATTACTTCATCTACAAAACATTTGAAAAGGGATCTAGGAGCTATATTTAAACAAAAACTGACCAAATGCAATTAATCTGAATAAATATTTTATCAGACATTGTTTTGCTTAGGTCAGCCATATCCAAGCAGGGTCAAAACTAGCGAGAAAAGAGATTTATTTTGGATACCGAAAGAAACTCGCAAACTATCGAAATCACCAAAATATAAATCACACTACATGTTTTTGCTCATCATCGTTTAATACGGTATGAAGGTAATCAGTTCTGAAGAAACTCGCCATGATTCCTTACTTTTTCTTAGTCTTAACAACATTACCCATATTACCAATTTTGGTAATATGAATCCATAATACGGACTTCCAGTTAATTTAATCGAAGACTGAAAAAACTGAAGATTTGATTATTTCAGAATATATTCGAGAGAGAAAAATTTTATTGTTGCATCAGCTTTTGCAGTTAAAAAACTGATTGTGGGATGGAACCAAAGTACGCTATTATTAAATACGTGGATACAGTAAAAAAAAATTTCATCAGTCACTGATTATACAAGACTGAACGGGGGATTGAAGTATTGGTGGAAGTTGGGTGTTGGATGTATATTTTTTGTTTTTCGAGTGATAGTAAATTGCTTGTTCAAATACATCTGATTTAAATTTTTGGTAAAATTTTAATAAAATATAATCAGTTATAATCGATTACAATTTTTCCGAAAAACCTCATAATATTATTTTTGTATCAAAAAATTATCTCACAAAAAAAATCAATTATAATGGATTATAGTTTAGCTATTCTGCATGAAGAAACAGTAAAAATCAAATTCAATGTAAGTTTAAGCTATAAGCAGTGGCGGATCAAGGATTTTCTCGGGGGAGGGGAAATTTTTCAAACATTTTTTTGACCTTTTTTTAGATTGATTTTCTGAGCTCTCCTAGCTCACTATAAAGACCCCATTTTGATCAAAGTTTCTGCGCCGCAGGCAAAATAATGAATAAGCAGTAAAAAAAGGCGTTTTTAGACAATTGTTGGAAAACTTTGATCTAAAAATTGCGTTTTTTGGTGCGCTCTCCCCCCTCAAAATTAGTATATAATGACGTCAAAGGCGCCTTTAGAAAGTTCTTGCGGTCCGTCACCAAAAATTGATATCTCAAGATAGTTCAAAGGGGAAAATCCAGTCCCTCTTAAACCGCTCCAGGCTATAAGTACAAAATTACAGTTTCTCTTAGTTCGGCATCCAACTGAAAAGAACACAAAACAAAACAAAAACAAAACAAAATGATGCGACGAAAATTGTTGAATAATAATGGATTAGAAACCATTATAATGGATTATAAAACAATACAATTCGAGAAATTTTGTTTTAAAAAAAGTCGGTTAAAATCGATTATAAACGATTGTAATGATTTTTATCGTTTCGAACAATAGTAACATTATTATCCTTTTTTATTCAGTTATAATCAATTTTTTTGATATTTATGGAGACTGACAATAAAAACCCATTTTAATCTATTGTTTTCTATTTTCAATGAGTGCAGGTAGCTCCAGCAAGGGGCTTTTCAGCTCTGTGCCCTGTTGTATTCCCGCACCGGAGCTCCTTGGATAATAAGCGATGATACTGAAATATTGTTGTCTGAAATGTTGTCATGATAATCCATTATTGTTTTAATTTTAGACCACAAAATCGTTTATATGGTCAACATAATCATTTATTCGTAAAAATACAACCCATTGAAATCAATTCTAAGGTATTATAATCCAGTTAAAATCCATTATAATTGATTATAACGGATTTTAATCTTTACATTTTTTTGCAAAATCATTTGCAAAACTTGCAAACTTTCTGCGCTACATACGGGCTACTCGCAATCTAAACCTACGCAAATCAACCGCTTCCCTCACTTTGCCCCCATCCGCATTTGCAAAAATCCCTCCACTCCCCTACGAAAAAAGAAATGATATAACCTTGAAAAAATTTTGCAAAATTCATAATTTCTCAAAAAATACATTATAATGGATTTTAGTCGACTATAATATGTTTAGACAAAAAACTAGAATTAATTTCCAGTTTTGATGAGTTATTATCAATAATTTTTGTAGTTTCATAGATACTGACCTCAAAATGACAATATATAATTTAATTTATGGAACTCCAGTGCGTGAACAGACTGCAAGGCCGCTGAACACTCTTGTCACAACTGCCATTCTCTTCAACTACATGGCAAATCCAAATATCTAGTTCAGCTGAGCAGAACAGAACAACAGACCAGTCGGATCGTTTTAATTTTTCACCCAAATCTACAAATCTCTAACTATAAACACAGAAATCAAAACACTCAGAACTGATTGGAAACAAAGTGTGCATAAAAATATGAGGTTAAACATTGATCTCTTATTTATTGAAGGGTATAGAGATCCTTTCATTTTTTTTAAAAAATTCCCGCGGAAAAATCTTCCGAATCATCAGTCATGAAACTAAATCAATTTGCTGATGTTTTGGTGGTTAAAAAGCCTGAAATGAGCATAACAAAACAATTCTTATGGGGAAGAATTTATAAAAAAAACCTTATAAAATTGAATTGGTTGGAAATTTTTAAAAAACTTTTTTCTCTTTTCTCATATGAACCAACGTCTACAAAAAGCATAAAGTATAAACATGTAGATGCAACTGCGAAGACAAAATGGACTAACAAAAGGGATTATAATCAATTATAATCGATTATAATGGAATTTTGTGCAAAACTAATGAATTAGAAATTTGAATAAAAAAAAGGATTATAATTAATTTTAGTTCATTGTAATTGTATAGAAAAGTGGAGGAATAAATAATTGATTATAGTCGGTTAAAAGGGATTAGAATTAACTATAGTTTGATCTGAAAAAGAGAGATTAAAATCGATTATTAATTGATTAAAATCGATTGTTTCTCAATTTTAGTAAGGTTGGTACTGAAATCCTAATATAATCGATTATTAACGGTGAAAATGGATGCAAGTAGAACAGCCTTGGTCTGAAATCTTTGGAAATTTTTTGACTGAATTTGAAGTTAAAAAAAGTAGATAAAAAACTATTCTACAAACCAATCCGAAAATGAATAATAACAGAAACCCACTTAAAACACTGATTCAATTCTCTTGCATATTTGGATTTATTGCCAGGCAGTTGTCAGCAAAGTTTAATACGTTTGTGGATGTAATCGAAATAAAAAAAATTGAGTTCAACCGTTCTTTTGATCACTGAATTAAAAGAAGTCTATATAAATCACTGATTCAAAAAAAAGACTTGGCTATTGGCTTGGTTATAAAAATGAGTTGGACAGTTTTTTTAGCACTGATGCGGAAGAAGTCACCAAATCAAGGAACAAATAAAAAGAAAAATTTTGTGAAAATTGTGGTCTGGACATTGGCTATAAATAAAAGAATCACTGAGCGCACATTCCTAAATTGTCTAAAACTCGCAAAAGTCCGGGCCTTATATTGAAAAAAAGCCTGGTAACTATAGAGCCTAATAAATAAAAAAAAATAAAATTTTTCAAGCTCGCTGAGCATAGTGTTTGAGAAAAAAATTGTTTAAAAAACTGTCACATTGCAAGTTGCACCAATTTCAAAACAACAGATTGTTTTCGTTCAAAACACTCATGCGCGCATGCATCAACAGGAGTTTATGCAGATTGTTTTTCTGAATTTTTCAGTGAATTTTGCTTCAATTCAGGTCACTTCTTCCTAGGACTCAAACTAGAATAGCTTGTTTGCTCAGTTTGAGTCCTGGTGAATTAAGGTTATTTATAGATATTCAACAGTGTGTTTTCTGATCATGCGAACAAATTCAGGTTTTACACTTGCGGCATAGATACACATCCCTCTGAACACCGTCAAACCCTTTTACAATATAAAAGTTAATCGATGATGTTTTTGTTCAGATTAATGCAAAGATTTTTCTGGTCAAACGGACCTGCTTGAATAGCACAACAGCCAGTTATTTTTTTTATTTTCATTTTAGTCAGACGTGGGTTGGGGGGCAGTAGGATGGGGGTTGTATGACTCAACCCTACAAGAAGCTACAAACAAAAAAAATGTATAGGGCTCAAACTAGAATATTTTGTTAGCTCAGTTTGAATCCTAGTGAAATAAGACAAGTTATAGATATTTAACATTGTGTTTTTTTTGATGATGCGAATAAATTCAGGTCTTACACTTGCGGCATAGATACGTCCCTCTGAACACCGTCAAACAGTTTTACAATTTAAAAATTAATCGTTGAAGTTTTTGTTCAGATAAATGCAAACGGACCTGCTTGAATAGCACAACAGCCAGTTTTTTTTATTTTCATTTTAGTCAGACGTGGGTTAGGGGGCAGTAAGATGGGGGTTGTATGACTCAACCCTACAAGAAGCCACAAACAAAAAAAATGTATACCCGGGACTGATTTGAGGATGCGGACGCTTCTTTTACTTGAGAATTTGGACTCCTCGCCACCCAAAAGGTTCCCATTTTTCACTTTTTTACATCCAGTTTGAGCTGTCCCCTGAATAATTTTCGAGGAATTTTGTGCTAGTTTATTTGCTTCTTTAAAAGCTGATATTTGTGTAACATCTTGTACCAATCTCAATCTAGTAAACGAGCTCCAAATGTTTGAAAATGGATTAAGAAGTTAGGATGTTAGTGCCCGCCTCAAATTTTTAGATTAAATAACTTTTAGATTCACAAAACAATATTTACCTTTTAAACTCAATTATAATGCAGACACGCACCAGAAATTATGAAATTATTTTAGTGCCGCTACTATGCTAGTGAAGGAAAAGAGATAGAACTTCTGGTAATAAGTAAACTTTTGTTTTGCTAGACCTTAATTTTCATCCAGAAGCCAACTGACAAAAAATCCCCGCCATTTTCTCATTAAGAGTCAAACCTGATTCTTTCAAACCGCTGCCGTCAGACTATAGACACTGGGGTGTAATATTAACACATGAAGCCACTGCTTGTATCTGAGCTTCTTAAAAGTCTAAAATTGGAATCAGATCCTTTTCTATATTTAATCTAGATTTACTTCATCTACAAAACTTTTGAAAAATGATCTAGGAGCTATATTCAAACAAAACTGATTAAATCCAATCAATTAGAATAAATAATTCATCAGATATTGTTTTGCTTGTGTCGGCCCTAGCCAAACAGGCTCAAAACTAGCAAGAACAGAGATTTATACTGGATACCGAAAGAAACTCGCAAACTCGAATTCACCAAAATGTATATCACACAAGATGTTTTTGCTCATCATCGTTTAATACGACTTGAAGGTAATCAGTTCTGAAGAAACTTGCCATGATTCCTTGCTTTTTCGTAGTCTTAGCACTATACCCATATAACCAATTTTGGTAATATAAATCCATAATACGGACTTCCAGTTAATTTAATCGAAGACTTCAAAAACTGAATACTTGATCATTTCAGATTATATTTGAGAGAGACTTTTTTTATTGTTGCATCAGCTTTCGCAGTTACAAAACTGATTGTGGGATGGAACCAAGCACACTATTATTAAATACGTGAATACAGTTAAGAAAAAATTCATCCGTCACTGATTATACAAAACTGAACGGGGGGTTGAAGTAATGGTGGAAGTTGGGTGTTGGCTGTTTATGTTTTGTTTTTTGAATGATAGTAATTTGCTTGTTCAAATACATCTGATGTAACTTTTTGGTGACACTTTAATAAATATAATCATTAATGGTTGATTACAATTTTACCGAAAAACCTCTTATAATATTATTTTTATTATCGCAACAAAATGAAGCGATGACAATTGTTCAATAATAATGGATTAGTATCCATTATAATGGATTATAAAACAATACAATTCGAGAAATTTTGTTTTTAAAAAAGTCGGTTAGAATCGATTATAAACGATTGTAATGATTTTTATCGTTTCGAACAATAGTAACATTATTATCCTTTTTTATTCAGTTATAATCAATTTTTTTGATATTTATGGAGACTGACAATAAAAACCCATTTTAATCTATTGTTTTCTATTTTCAATGAGTGCAGGTAGCTCCAGCAAGGGGCTTTTCAGCTCGGTGCCCTGTTGTATTCCCGCACTGGAGTTCCTTGGATAATAAGCGATTATACTGAAAAGTTGTTGTCTGAAATGTTGTCATGATAATCCATTATTGTTTTAAATTTAGACCACAAAATCGATTATATGGTCAACATAATCGATTATTCGTGAAAACACAATCCATTAAAATTCATTCTAAGGTATTATAATCCAGTTAAAATCCAATATAAATGATTATAACGGATTTTAATCTTTACATTTTTTTGCAAAATCATTTACAAAACTTGCAAACTTTCTGCGCTACATACGGGCTACTCGCCATCTAAACCTACTCAAATCCAACCGCTTTCCTCACTTTGCCCCATCCGAATTTGCGCAAATCCCTCCACTCCCCTACGAAAAAAGAAATTATATAACCTTGAAAAAATTTTGCAAATTAATGTATTTTAGTCGACTATAATATGTTTAGACAAAAAAAACTAGAATTATTTTCCAGTTTTGATGAGTTCTTATCGATTATTTTGTAGTTTCATAGATACTGACCTCAAAATGACAATGAATCATATAATTTATGGAACTCCAGTGCGTGTACAGACTGCAAGGCCGCTGAACACTCTTGTCACAACTGTCATTCTTTTCAACTAGATCGCAAATCCAAATATCTCAGCTGAGCAGAACAGAACAACAGACCAGTCGGATCATTTTAATTTTTCCACCCAAATCTACAAAACTCTAACTATAAACACAGAAATCAAAACACTCAGAACTGCTTGAAAACAAAGTGTGCATAAAAATATGAGGTTACACATTGCGCTCGAATCAAATGTGTTCGAAAAATTATTTTATTTTTGATTGCCAACTTTTTTAATGTCCAAATTTTGTTCAAAGTTAGCTAACTTTATAAACAGACTAAAATTTCAAGGTTAACGCTTTTCTCTTGATTTACTTGCGGGTGTTTATTTTGGGCCTACATAAACACTGATTGTAGCGTGAGTTGCTCATGAGTGTTTTTTGTTTGGTCTATAATTTCTGATTTTAACTGCAAATGCTGTCCTACCGGGTTGTCGTACCTACGTTGTTCTTTCACCCACATGGCGAGATTTTGGCTCACGTTGATCCTTAATCCACATTGCTCACTGAAGTTTTGTCCGCACTTTGTGTTGCAACTAACATTCAAACGAGGTTTTCAGGGATGGCAAGCATGTTTTCTTTTACTTCTTTTGAAGATACTTTTGGCAATTTTTTTGTCGCACTTTGGTTGCCTGCAATTGCGATAAATCGCTTGAGTATTTTGACGTTAGAGTGGAAGGTGTGTCATAGTGATCAGTAGTGTTGTATCATGTCCCGGATCCTAAGGGGGGGTCCTTCCTAAGGGGGGGGGGTCCTCACGTAAAGCAAAATCCTAGGAAAGGGGTCCTTAATTTTTTGGAGGACCCCTATCCTAGGATTTTGCAAATGATCGCAAGTTCCCACCCCTAAAGTAAAAGACCCCCTCCTTAGGATCTTGTTAAGCTGAGCTCAACAACCGGGACGCGATACAATAATTCCTTCTAATTCCTTTGAAAGCGGTCCCTTTTCCCGCGATAATTAAAATTAATCGTCCTAATTCCTGAACTTTTCTTTTTTCGTCCTAGTTTCATGTGGTTATCATTTCCTGGCTTTCTTTCTTTTCGTCAAAGATTTGTCATGCTATTAAAGTTTGTTATTGAAAACAAGCCTAAGGATTTCACACATTTGTTTTGAATTAACACTTGGTTTGCGTCTACTAGTTTATTTGCCTGAAGCTATTTATGTTAAAACAGTGATTGAGCTCAATACGAGTATTTTATTAGTTGTAAATTGGTAAAAACCAAAACATATACAAGTCGAAGTATAAAAAGGACGAACAGTAAAAATCATCTGAAAATATATGTTTCAGACTTTAATGTTTATTGTTTTGGTTTTCTTTACGCTGTTTTTTAGATGGTCGTTCTTTTGAAGCTTCAGATAAAATAAATGGGTTTTTTATAGGGGGACGTTCACGGACTCGGCTACTAGAAGCTTCTTCTTCTTCTTGCAGCTCTGCTTCTGAGTAGGGCCGCTGTAAAAATCCCCAATCCGGAAGTGTAAAATCGGGAGAACTGTTTCCAGTTTCATTGTATGAGTTGGCCCACTCGGTGTCCATGTAAATGTCTTCTAGAAAAGAATTTTCTTCAGCGGCTTTATGACCAAAGGGCACTGTCGAAATTCCGTCGAAAAATAGAAAACGTTTTGAGTCGAATGGTGATAATGCAAGTTTGTTTTGTTTCACTGTCATATTGGTGTGACCTTTCGAAACTATATTATAGTTGTACACTCTCATTGTTTTTCCAATGAATAATGTGTCCCTGAAGGTTTGGTGGACCAGTTCTCTCTGTGCACTCCGTTTAATTCCTTTGGCACTCAATTTTTGAGTGCCTTCTAAACAGAAGCAAAATTATTATTCTTTTCTACAACGTAGGGGATAGCTTCATTTCACTTCAGCAACTCAATTTATACCGAACAAAATTTGATTCATTTTACCAAAAAAGAGCAGAAGACTCTAAATTATGATTAAAAAAGAGGAAAAAAGAGGGAATATGTTGTCAGATAAATCAACGTTTAGGCAACATTGTATAATGTTGCCTAAATCAGCTAAATGCCCATAGTTTAATGCAACAAATTAAGGGGTGTAGGTAGGTTGGTGGTGGTAATTTTGTTCTGTAAAAGGAAGGAATGGGGGTGGAAGGGTGGCTTAAATTTTATTTACCATTAAGGACGACCGAATATAGTTTCGGTTTTAGGGCGATGAATTCTCTGATCGGCTTCCCACCAGTCTCGTCTTTGAACTTCAGCACAACTTTCTTGTTGGTATCCTCGAACAAGAAATGGTCCTTATCGTAATTTGAAAAGTCGAAATCAGCTTTTATTTTCTCCAAGTCTCGGTAAACGTCATCAGTTTTTATAGCGTAAATAAAACTATCCGTGTCGGAGTAAAGGAGTTCCAAGTTTAGATTTGGTTTCATTTTTTGATAATGAAACTGAAACATGAAACGCTTGGCGAGGTCTAGGATGGTCGCACCAACTATCATAGGTTTATCCCACAATATTTTTGTTACTGAAAAGCTAATTGCGGCTAATTGATCGTCAATGATTTGAAAGCTTTTCATTGTGCTCAGAGCTGTTTTTTGTAAAAGTTCTCTCTCATTCCTTACAATCTCCAGCTTCTTTCTTCCTAACTTAGACTCCATTGTCTTACCGAAAGCTGAATTAACAATTAGCTTGTAGAAGTTCTCCTGGAATTTATTTACCGCGGCTTTTCGTAGGCGGGTGCTGAGGTCGACAAAGGGTGCCATCCAGTGACTTTGGCGGAACTGAAGAACTTTTCCGAGGTGAGTTATTTTCATTCCCAGCTCATGGTACAATTTTAGGGTAAGGTAGTGCAAAACATAACCTTCTTTAGGATGCAAGGTCTGTAGAAGCTTTGGCACTTTTGGCAGTGTGGTGATTCCCAATTTTCCCAACATGTCGACCTGCTCGTTGCTCATTGCACCGATGTCCACTACTTCACGAGAGGGGGCAAGGGGGTAATCAGCAAAGAAGTCGTGAAGCTCTTCGGATATGGTTAAATTGACTTCAACTACATAACCCCACTCTGAGGTTTCGCTGGTGAGCAGTATGTCTGCCAGACTTTTTTCAACTATTGAAAAATCGTTTAAGGGCAAAGGGCAGTGTTTCATTATCCCCACGTACAAATTGTTTGCATCAATATTGAGGATGTAGCTTGATGGTTCTGAGGGCGAAAAATCGTCGAGGTATTTATTGTTTGCTTTGTAAAATTGGTGCGCGTAAACCGACGACATCCCTCCTCGTATCATTCGCTGCACAAGGTCTAGATGTTTACGGTCCGTTAAGAGTTTCAGTTCGAGCTTACAAACTTTTAGAAAGGCGTCCCGGAAAGGTTACTTGCCGTGAAGTAACAGGCGCAATCCAGCCCGTATGTTTGATAGCAAACTTCACGAAAAGCTTCGAAAACGGAAGCAAGCAATAGCACATCTGTAGTCAAGTACAAGTCGTGGTAATCACCAAGTGAGCCACACTTCAGTTCGGTGAAAACTTTAAGGGCATGATTGTACTCGCTTCTTGAAACACTCACATCCCCTCCTGTTAGACTATTTTTCCACATTACTCGTGGGGGAAGGCAAGTTTCTCGGAATTTTTCGAATGAGTTGAAGTATGAGTAGGGGTAATGCCCTTTCTGTTTCAACAGACTGGGTTTTTTCACGTGAGAGGCCGAGTTTTTCAAAATAGTTCTTCAGCAGAAAAAACTTTTCGTTGGGCAAATTATCGACAAGTTTTGCCAACGATGCTAGCATGAACCTATACGAATCGATGAATCTCAGATTTTCGTAGAGTTTTTTGATTTTTCCGTTTTTTCCGTGTACATTTTTATGTAGACTGAGATTGTCAAGGATATATATTTTTCTTCAGATGCGGGTATTACAGAAAAAGTGTTTTCCGAATCGCTTTTGGCCAGCGCTTTGATTATAAAGTGTAAATCATAATTTGACAAATTATGAGCTACCACTGGAATGTAATTTGTTGTTTTTCTATTAACGTTACACTCATTGTGTGCCCAACCCAGGAAATTGTTGGTGTAATGGCAATGATCAAGTACCACTTGATCATTGTCGGAAAAATCATTTTCGCATATCCAACAAATTGTAGCATCTTCCCGTTCCTGGTCTGTTATACCAGTGAAAGTGTAATATTTCCTTTTTTCTACGTAAATTTGTCTCGCTAACGATTCAAGGGAGCTAATTAGCTCTTCCATCACATTCGGTCCTCTTTTAAGCTCAAACTTTAACAGGTCTTTTTTCCCAAATTCGATTACTGCTAACGCGTAGCCGCACGGTTGATGGATTTCAATTGTTTGCGTGCTAGATTTTTGCGGATCAGGTTGCGGTCCTTATACTGGTAAGAGCAGTGACTCCAAATCAAAGTAGATTACTCTGGGTACGTACCAACGAGCTGTTAAGTTTTTGAACTTGTGGTCATCTTATCCCGGCCGGGGCATTGTTATGACGACATCTTCGTCTTGGTAGCACAGTTCTTGATGTCTTCTCAGAGTTTCGAATGAAGCGCATGTGTGGAAACATTTGCGACAAATCTCAGATTGAAATCGGTGCACTTTGTGCCGCACGTACTCGACCAGTTTCTGGAGATCACTTATCAACACATAGTGATATTTGGATCTATCTGTCAGCAGCAACAAGTCCACAATCAGGCTAGTAGTGAATCTGCTCGATACTCTTATGGGCAACAATTCGCCATTGTTGTACCTGAACAGAAAAATAATTTTTATACCTAGGTTTGGAATGAAATAAAAAGGGTGTTTGAATAGGTGAAGAACATTGTTGAAGGAATTTTAAAATTTTTAGAAGGCAATTAGAATTTGCTTACCGGAAGACGTTGATTTGACAATTGTTCAACTTTTCAAATCTGTCCATATCCATCAGACCCATTGGCATTTCGTATTCGCCATTGATTTTCACAATTCTTTCTTTGTCGAGATTGTAGGTTGAGACTTTGTTTTTCTCCAGCCACCGTCTAGATGTGGGGTAGAGGGCCGACTCATTCACATTGTGATATGCGGCAACAAAGCAGTAGAGAAAGCAACGGTCATCATCTTTAGTGTTGATATTTGTGAGCAGAGTAGATGCTGCGCTGAGTGCATCAGGTAGCTCGAGGTAGGATCCTGCTCTTATTGGCGAGAAGGCCGCGAAACTGATTTGCAATTTTTCAATTCTGTCAATAATCCATCCGCTACCATGAGAAGAGAACGAATTGACTTGGTTGACCATATGTTCAATCAGTTCCAAGAATTGAACCCCAGCTATTCCCTCTAAGTACACTGTCAATGTCTTAGTGTTCAGAAACAGCATGGTCCTTTCGAAGTTTCCACTGTCCCCGTCTTGCACAGTGGGAATTTTGATCATTCCCACTTCCACGTGGAATTGCACCTTGTTCGGACCCTCTTTGACCCTTTCCAGTATAAGAGCATCTATTTCCTCCTTGTTTTGCATCATGACTTGAAGCAAATCCATTTCTTTTTCACCAACTTTGAGATCGTATTGACGCAATTTGCCTCTGAACGCGCTTTCCGTTGGGGCAGCGGAAGACGTCGTCTCAATGCCGTCCCAAACTGGCAATGCGTGCTTCTTCAGCAAGTGTTGTCCATAGCTTTCCGCGTTGAGAAATATTGTATGGCAATAGATACAATGACTATTCGAAGTCATGTCATGTACCAGCTCGACGTGCTCTCGGGCTTCCGACAAACTCTCGAATGACTCGAGACACTCATCGCAAACAGTTTGAGGAGGAGGGGGAGGAAGGATCTTGTGAACTTTTTGCTCATGTCTTCTCAAGTTCCTTTTAGAGCTCAGTATTTTGCCGCACTGCTGGCAAGGAACAGGTGTCGCGATAGAAGCAGAGTTCGGCATTGTTTGTTGAAGTTACTGAAGTAATTCAGGAAAATTTCAAGAAGTAGAACTGGTTATGAAAAAGCAAAAGCCAGAATTGACTAGCACCAAAAAACTTTGCGGGAAAGGGCAAGTAGAAGCCATTAACGAGAGTTATACTTCGCCGTCTTGACAATAAGTACTTTCCTTTCCAAAAACAGGGTTTATTCTAGCTTTAAGCTCTAAATGTCTCATCACTCTGCTCAAGTGCAGGGGTTTTGTATACTAAAAACTGATTCATTTACAGCCTCAAACTTTTGCTGTTAATTTTAAGGGTTAGCGATAAAGTTTTGGCATTTTTTAGGGGACTGGTTTAGACTTTCAATTAACAATTCAGCACTAAATTACAAAATTTTAAGCTTAGAATGATTCAGATAGAGCCTAAAACTTTTTCTGACTAATTTTAACCGTGAAACAGTAATTTCCTAATGATTTCAAGCCCACTTCTTGGTTTGCGTAAATAGGTATAATAAAAAGTAGAAACATGAGATAAAAGTATTCAGAAAGTAAAGCCTCAACTAACTAATTAAGTTGAAATAAAATAGTAAACTTAAAAAATGAAAATTTTGCAAATTTGACACCTTGATATTTACCGATGCATGATAAGCATAGATTGTCATTTGAATGTGTAAAAGATATCGGAATCAAAGTTTCCTTCATGTCATTCAGTGTCCCGTGAAACATTTCATATCATTAAGGCATGGCCGTTTGGTTTAAGGGGCAATAGCTAACCCGGCGTTGCTCGTCGCTACGCTCCTCGGGAACGCCTCCCGTTCTGTAATTTCAAGTGAAATTTTTTTTTTTTCAAAATAAAGGAAAACCTCAAACTTTTTATGTTGTGAAAAAAGGAAAAGTAATGTTTAAAAAAGTGTCTTTTATATCTATCAACAAAAAAACCAGTAAGTTTTGTGGGACCTCGAGCACAGTTCTACTGGTCAAGTTCGAAATTTAAAAAACATAATTTTTTAACTTCTTTTTTCCTTCATTTTTAGCTTGAATTATTCGTTCTCGTTTTAAATTCAAGTGAATGTGGTTTGAAATTTTTAGGAGCTATCTGATGCGTAATTAGGACAAGCGTAGAAATTAAAAAAAAAACAATTATAGCCCAATCAATGAGAGTAGACGCTTAAAAAGTTGTGATTTTTTGAGAAAATCTGATTTTTTTGAAAATATTGAAAAAAAAATTGGGAAAAAATTTTTTTCTCTCCAAATCCATTGAAACTACCCTCAATCAATTTGCCATGATATTCTGAGCAGGGTTAAGGGTCATGTTCATTTTTCGAAAAAAAAACATAATTTTTTTTTTCACATTTTTACCAAAAAATTGTCCGTTTTACACCCAAAACATGTATATGAATGTAATATAATGCAGATTTATGGCTTAAAACACTCTCTGTTACTTTGGGTAAGACCTGGCTAACCCCACCGGGCACAAAGTATGATGAGAGAGAGGACAGAGAGTGTTTGATAAAAAAGCCAAATAAATATGGTTGGACTACCAACAAGAAAATGTTGGACCCTTCCATATTTATCTTTCTTTTGAAAAGAAAGCAATATCCCGAAAAGGATATTCCAAATGGGGATCACTACTGAGCAAGTGTATTTATCTCTCTCTCTCTCTCTCTCATTCTTTCTCAAACAACAATTTTAGCGTAAAATTATTCTCGATTTGTGATTTTTTTCTAGTTTTTCTCTAACATTTTGCTGAAAAATTTACGGGGCAAACTTTAATTGATCTATTAAGCAAAATAAAAACTGAGACAAAAAATATACACACAGTAATGTTAAAACAGCTTAGAAGTCAAATCAAACAAAAATGAAAATATAAAACCTTGGAATAATATTTGAAACAAAGGAAAGTTTTTTGTTTAAGTTATTAGAAACCTCGAAACTGTAGTTTTCTCTTTTTTGGCGCATAGCAAGCTGCATTTGGAGGAGTGCCTTGAATGAGATCTGGGGTGACTAGATTAATTGTCTCCGCACTAGATGAAACCCGAGCATCCGAATAGGAAGTTGATTGTTCTGGAGTTGAAACTGATCCCCTAACAAACGACTCGGGAGACATTGCTGTCGGAATATCCCAGTACGCTTCGCGCTCTGCACTATCACGAATACATCCCTCCTGATTTTCATACAACGGCATTGACTCGCAGTCATACGCGAAGAGAATTTTTCTTGGAGACTGCTCGAGCGAGGTTGTGTCGTTTATCTCCGTCTTTTCTAATGCCGGATAGCTCTCGTGAATAGTGCAACTCTCGTACATTCGTTTTCGATTCTGTCTAAGTAGATCGATGTGATCAAGGAGGTAGTTCGGTAGCATGATATGACTTTTTGTAGTCCATTCCTCGTTTTGATTCTCGTCGTTTTTTCGGGGAGCCAAGTCATTGAACGGACTTGCTGTAGACGGAGAGACTCTCTCTTTCTGTTGATGGATGACTGCAATCGACTCTCTCGTGTATGTTTGGTAGATAATTGTTCTTTCTCGATCAGACACTGAGATTATTTGTAAAGGACTAGTCGTGACTTGAAGAGGTTTAAAGTTTTGTTAAAATGAAATGACTGAACTACCGAAATGAAATTGAGAGAATGAAAAGTATGAAAAGTTTATTAATGAGAATGAGATCAGGAAAGGGGTGGCATAGTTCAATTAGGTCAAAGCTAGTAACTTTTTAGGCGAGGCTATCAAATTTTATTCATTCTTTTAAGCATGACGCCTGAGGTCATGTTAGGAATGAATGTGAAAACCCGATTTTTTAGATTTATGTGATAGCTTTATTATAGTGGCTACGGGCGAAAGCACTCAAAATCAAGTTTTCATGATAGTTTGCCAGACATTCTTTGTTATGCTGTTAGAAATTCATTACCATGATTCATAACAGTCATTAAAATAACCGTCACAATAAATAACACTAGAAGATTTTTAGAGTATAGCCGGGGGAAAAAGTAACTAAATACCCATATGAAAAGAGGTTTATCGTTAAAGAAATTATATCCTTGGTGATTAAGTCTTATCAATATGGCTTAGGGCGCTCGTAAACGTTATCACCTAAATTTTTACGTTGGGAGCGCATGATCTGTCTCGTATACTGTGATCAGTCATTCTTCAACGTTCCACACTAAAAACCAGTTGGTTGTTATTCATTTATAATGTACGCTTCTCTTGACACTGATGTAGACTATTTCGATGATTTTAGGGATATATCTTCGAATGATAAACGTTTAGTTAGAGTCGGTGCAAAAACATTCGCACAGACCGGTACTTACATAACTATCAAATTGTACAAAAAAGACGAAGAGGGAACTTTCAAGTATCGACAAGGATTAACTTTGTCAACTGGTGAACTCGAGTCCTTGGCGGACAATTAAACAAAAATCAAAAGGTTGACGAAAGCAAAAAACTGCGACGTGACTGAAAAACTTAGAAAAAAGCGAAACAAATCTAAAAAATCTTCATGCTCTGAAAAGGAATGCGAAAGTGAAAACGATGATAACTGTCGGGTTGTGTAACATTATCAACTCGTTATTCGATTGAAACTTCAACGCAATTGTTGAAGCAATGTATGAGCAATCCCCTGATTATTTCAAACAGTTCCGTAAAAATTACAAATTTTTCATCCTGACTCATGAACCCAACTTTTCAGGCTTCGCTTCAAAAGCAAATTTTGCAGTATCCTCCCATTCGAATAAATTAGATTTTTGCAATCATTCGATTGACAACGAAAAATATTATCATGTGCTGGTCGAATTTACGAAAGAGTCTACCGATTTACTTAACAAGATGACTTCAAAAGCCTTCGTTGTTCCTTGTCTTCTCTCTACATTCAAATATTTAATTTTGGGTTGCTCCAACTATGAATTGTCTGGCCCTCTGATGGAAAAACTGAAAATAGCTGTGAATTATAACTCCATCAACAACTTAGATGTTAGTGGTGTTCCAGTTCGCAGACGATTGCGTCAAGTTTGCTTCGGCTCGCAGACTAAATCTGTTCAAACTCAAACTGACCTGATTACTAACTTAACAATTGAACGCTTTACTAATATTTTGAATGGTGAAAACGCTGCTGAGTTTTCTAAGATAATTGACATAATTTTAAGTGGGTATGGTTGTATGGAAATTGATTCAAACACTTTGTTTGTGAAATTTATCATGGAGAAGAAATTCAAGTTTTAAATATTGGTTTTCTTTCGCTCTTGTATATCAAACAAATGTTACTACACAAGCGGGAGGCGTTCCCGAGGAGCGTAGCGACAAGCAACGCCGGGTTAGCTATTGCCCCTTAAACCAAACGGCCATGCCTTAATATTTCGAAGGGTTTGATATGAAACTTTTCGCGGTTCACATAAACTTGCAGAAAAAAAACTTTGTTGTTAATAAGAATGAATTGAAAAAAAAAACGAATTTATAAATTTTACAAAAACATCAATAAATTAATTTAGAATAACATATGTTTGGCAAATCTTATCAAATCATGATCATTAAGTTTGAAACCTATTGGAAATTTGTTTGTAATTATAACATGAGCAACATAAATACAATAAAGTCCGCATAACACTGAATCAGCTGATTGTATTGGTTTTTTCAACAGTAGTTGATTTCCCTCGTGAATTGTACGTCGCATATTCTTGTACATGAGGGGATAATCACATAATCGTTTACCTAGAGGATCTGCGAAGAAAATCTGTCCTCCAGCTTGAGCAAAAAGCAACCAGTGGGTTCCAGGTTGATCCGATGGTGAGGCATTCATAATCATGAACGTATTATCGTTTTTCAGTACTGAAGAGCATGGCAAATCTGCCGGAAAAACACCTCTAAAGCGATGTTTCAAATGTTTAAAACGGTTAAAAATTTCTACTAGTTGAAGATTATCCATGTCTATCTTAGGTCATAAGAGTGTTTTTGGTAATTTTTCTATCTGAACGCACATAAACTGTTGATGCACGCTCTCCCATAAACAATAACTCGACGTTATTACCGAGACCTGCGTCAAACTTGAGTTCGAGCGAAATAGTGCAATTGGTCAATTCAGGATGAATAAATCGTGTGAAGCCTCCTGAGTAGACGTGAGATCAAAAGCCATAATATAATGATTATCATAATTAGCGAGACTGATTCCATGACTAGTGTTTAAAACAAAATCAAGAGCCGCAAGCGTATTGTAATAAATTCTTTTATTGTCTGATGTTGAGATGGGAGTTCCGGCAATGGGTAGACCGTTTCTGTACACAATGATCTCATTCAACCCAAATTTTTGGTAATGAAAAGGGTTTGTTCTATTAGTACCCAAATATGCTTCGTTTATGCTCATTGCTACTATCATTCTTCGAACAGGTTCTTTTGCAAAAACATCCTCTTGTCGCCAGCTTTGTACTCCTGCAGTTGCGAGAAACGTTTTTGGTACTACTTCGATGTAATTGTAAATTGCCAGGTTCTTCAACAAAGTTTTTTCTATTGATGAGAGAACATAGTCAGTCACAGTCATCTTTCTGACATAGAGGTTAGCTTCGATTATTTGGACCTTGTAGTGTTTAGCTGCATCTTCAGATATGACAACAAAATCATAAGGAGAACGTCTAAGAGACAATCTTATTGTCACACCGCTAAGTAGATGCTTGTCACACGACAAAAAGTCGCAAGCAATTTTACCAAATAGCTTCAGCTCGCTCGAGGCCGCAACGAGACCTTTACGCTCCGTAACATCATCAGCTCTCCTTCCAGCACCGTCAATGGCTGATGGATTTTCTTCATAATAATAACCTTGACAAGCCAACCATGTTTTCTTGGCATCATTACCGTATGAAAACTCGGTCTCAATAAAGCTTTTATGGGCAAAATTAGCATTGGTAGTTGATATTTTTTCACCATTCAGAGACAGTGTACACTCAGAAAATAATGAAGATAAAGGACTGTTAACAAAATACGGCGTATCTCTGTTTGCCGCCTCTGTAGCATGCGTTCGAAGCACGTTTCCATTGCTTCGAACACTTCGTGCAACTATTTCCAAACGAGTACGTTGAAGATCGATGAAATTATTTCTGTCGCCGAGTAATTCAAACTCGAGCATAGGACCATCAGGAGAGTAGGAAAGGTCCAATTTTTTGGGTGAATGCATTTTCAAAAGTGACAAGTAAAGGTGGTTTCTCAAATAAGTCCAAGGAGCTGTGAGTTGCTTCACTCGGGACTAAATTAGAAATCATTTTTAACCCTTGTAAAGAAATCGGAGCGACTTCTCTGTGCAGTTCGTTTTCTGGGAATGACGCGTCTCGTTTTTCGTTTAAACGCCGTTGTTCTTTTCGGATGACTTTTCCGAGATCTACTTCCTCCTCCTACTTGCTTTTTGATTGTTTTTCTAACGGTGCTTTTGAGTGCCTGCTTAGGACTTTTTCTTTTTGTTGCAACTTCTATCAGTTCTGGAGCTGCCTGAAGAAGTAGTTCTTTTCCGAGTTTTTTAGCCGCGGGTATCACAAATTTTCGAGCCAGTGGAAGTGCGACTCTTCCTATTCCCAAGGCTAATGCACCGAAGCCACTGCCTCGTTGTCTATAATGCCCCGAGAAATGTGGTAGGTTTGCTTGGTTGTGGTAATATGAATCCATTTTGATCAATTGCTAAACTTTTGAAATTTCAAAGTCAGAACAACTTTTCCCCCTCCAGCGAAAGGAACAAGTCCTCCAGTTTCTGTGCGCAAGTTCACAGAAATATTGGAAATATTATTGACCAAAAGTTTTTTAAAATCCAAATTACTAAACACTATACGATGATTCGGTTCAATTGAACATGCGTAACCGTTTTTCACTCGACGATTTGTATCAATGACTCGTAAAAGGGGTGCTTTTGTATCTCCGACTATTTGATAATGAATTATGTCCAGATAAATAAACATAAGCTGAGTACCAGCGCATACATCAACGGGATAGTCAGCAATAAGATCTTGGGTAGAGAATGTGCTATGTTTCGTGCTTCCTTGTTTGTAACCTATATGATAACCAGTTCCATCTCTGACGCCTTTGAATCCAAGTAGGCTAGGAATTTGCGGGCTTGAAAAAGTTATACCTTCCCAATAATGCAGCCATAAGGAAAGATGTTTGGTTATTGGATCTATTACGTAATCCAATTTCTCTAATTCTGTCTTTCGACGAATCTCGTCCAGTATTTGATCAATGCTCGTATATTCTCCTTTTGTTATTTTTGCTGTTTCTCCAAGGTAAGGTCTGGAGATCTTGTCTTTCTCAACTTTCATGCTTGCTATAACCCGATCTTTTTTGTAGTACACAATGTTGTTGTCAGTTACGTTGTATATCTGAGTAGGGAAGGTAATTTCTGTAACTGCTACTCTCCATTCACCTTGCAAATTTATTTCTTCACTCAGGAGATTTTTGAAGTTGGCCAGAGTGTTATCTTTAAAAACGTTCATTGATGCAGATGAAACTAGGGTAATTGTGAAGGAAGGGGGAACATTATGGGTGAAAAGGCTGTTGGAAGTGCCCTCAGTCATGATTGTCCTTCTCCAGAACGCGAATTAGTTCAGACTCGTAAAATTTTCCCTCAATCGGTTCTCTGTTAGAATCAATCAAATTGTATGTTGGGGGATTTCGTGTTGGTATGTCAAAAACTTCAAACACTTCATCGGTGAACGATTGTTTGTAACCCTTGTGAAAACGTATGTCTACTTTGGCAAGTCTAACATAATCACCAACATAAAGCTTTGGACGTCGAACTAACTTCAAAGACTGTTCTGCTCTTAATGAAATCAGGCGAGGAACATCTTTTTTAATTACTTTATTTGGTGCAAGATTTGTGACACGATTTGTTCTCGAATTAATTGCATTGACAAAATCTTGCAATTTGTCAATGTATGATTAAGTCAATTTATCCTCCAAGTACTTATAAATAAAATTTTTCAAGGAACGGATATTTCTCTCAGCGAATGCGGACTTTTTCTCGCTCTCTGTGCTATATGTGTTTATGCCTTTCTTTTTACATAATGCTTCGAAGGACCCTTTAAACTCTGTGCCCTTGTCCACCCATACTTTTTCCGGTTGTTTTGTCGTTATCATTAGTTTGAACGCTTCTGCTGTTGTAGTAGCATACTTTGATTTCAAGGGTTGCACTCTGAGATAGCGGGACATGCAGTCAACTGCAACAAGCAGATACTTAACATCATGGTTGTACTTGGCAAGTTTATCAACAAAGGCCAGATCTAATGACCAGATTTCGTCGATATCGTAAACTATGACCTTGAGTCGCGGCGTTTTTCGGATCACAGTTCGATATTTCGTGTAAGCAGGTTCAGTATGAAGGAAATGTTTAACTTTCTTTCGCGACAAATTGCTTGCTTTTATCAAGTTGTTCACACTACCAAATAACGCGGGACCTTTGTCACTGTATTTAGTTTTCAACAATTTTTCTTCAATGTTGGTAATTTTCCCATTGTTTTGTTTGCGCCTTCGTCTTTTCTGACGTTGGAGAATCTGAATCGTTATGGGGCGTTCCGTATGAGTCAGAGCCTTCTTCTGACTCTTTTTCACGTTTTTGGTTTTTGGTTTTTCTATTACCGCTGAGACTTTTTCGTTTGTGTTTTTTACTTCTCTTAAGGTTTGCACTACTTTTTTCCTGCCAAGTGGGCGACGTTGAGCGGGTTCTTGAGAGTCCGGGTTCTCGTTTCTCTTGAGCGTTAATAGGCGCTGACTGAACCGCGTGTTTGGCATTTCGATTTATTACCAGGTTTTCATTCAAGTTGAGAGCAGTTAAAATGTTAATGAACGCCGGATTGTGTAATTTTTTCGTTGGTTGTTGTATGTCGTATAAAAATATTGTAGCTTTAAGTCCTGTTGGTACTTTATCTACATATATCACCTCATTGTCACGGTTTATGGTTACTCTTTCTGAATTTTCTATGATTTCAAGTACGGTTTTTGCTCTAACAAATTTTTTGTCTTCTAAAACTTGTAACTGTCCTAAAATGCTTTCGGTCTGTCTATTTTGTTTCTCTTCTAGTATTTCGTCTTTAACACGTTCGACCGGTACTTCTTCATCGTCCGTTAACAGTTTAAGCTGTTCTTGTTGGGGCTCAACATTATCCGTAAATGTTTCTTTCGTTGCAGTAGTCTTACTAGTTTGTGGAGGTAATTGGGGTCTAAGCCGGTTAAGATAGGACAGTTGAGCATTTTTATGTTTAATATTATTATCATGAAGAACACGTGCAGCATGTGGTTGCTCTTTAACATATAAGTGTTTCGGAATTAGAATGAATTCTTCAGCAGTCATCATTAAGTTGTGAGGTACTTGTAACAAAAATAAAGTATTTGTCGAACTAAATGGAAGCCTTCTTTACTCAAAATAATCGCACGTTTTTTGACAACACTGGTTTTTGGAGTTATTAAGTATTTGTATGCTGTCTCGAATCGTTCGATGTTTGCGATTTTAACGGGTACGTTTCCATTGACTACATTGAGCAAAGATTCACAAATAAGTGTTATGATCTCACGATTTGAAGTTTTTCTAATTAATCTTCTTAGCTGGTCAGGTTTCAGTTGTACCATATGCCGCAGAATAGATAAGTTTTTCTTTTTCATTTGTGATTGGAGTAGTTTCTGCTTCAGATGAGGGTAAATAAAAAACTGTTGGCCCAGGTGGTGTGATATTTGAACAATATCTCAAACAATCTGATGTACGGGGGTCCAAGTCGATTAGAAGATGTCCAAAAGAGTCTCTGGTAGCTAATTCGTAACAGTTTCTCAAAAATTTTGATACATTCAATTGTCTTCCTAAAAGATCTAGTTGCTGAACGTCGCGAGGCGATTTGAACAGAATGATGTGTGAAGTGTTCAAATCAATCGTACGCGACCATCGACTTTGTTGAAACAAGTTATGCTTAACATATATTACATCTATCCCTCTATGTCTACCCGCTGTCGCTAACCTAACAAATTCCTTGTCATTATAGATGTCTTCACATGAATCATCGAAAACTAGAAGAACATTTTCTAATTTTCTCACAGATTCGAATCCGTCGAATTTCTTGAACTCCACATTCACTTCGCGAGAAGACACTTTTTCTGAGAATGCAGGTTGCATCTCTTTGTAAAGATATAGAACGGTTCCAAATTTAGGGTAAAAAGTATTTCCCATCAGAAGTTTCAAAATTAACTCAGTTTTCCCGGATCCTGAAGGTCCCACTATCGCCATAAAAATTCTTGTCGAAGTATCAATCACTTTATTCATATTCTTGGGTTTGGTAGTACGTAACCAACCAAGCCTGATAAAATCGAGAAACAAACTGACGTTTCTTCGCAACTTAATTTAGTGAAAGAAAGTTTGAGAATGCAGAAAGTTAGTAAAATTAGAATTACTACCATTTGCGCAACAAAAACTACTTCAGACCTTGGCAAAGTTACACTGTTACAAAACTTCCATGATTTTTTTTCACTGTTTGTCTCGTTATAAACAAACTCTGTTACTAATGTTGCGTCAGGTTCATCTACTGCTGTTGTTGCTTCTGACATTTGAGAAACTATTTATTTTACAGACTGTGTTAGACTTTTTCTCTCTGTGAATGAAGCTTGTAAAAAATTAAATTACTTTTGAGAACAGTAAAAAACTTCATAACGTGTGAATTCTCTATCATTTATGTCATGCATTTCTAAAACAAAGTTTGCTGGGATATTTGCAGTTTTTTTGTAGTACATTATTTTCTTCACAGTATCCTCTTTCACAATCGTCTTAATCTCATCTGGCAATTCACTGCTGTTTAGATCCATCTGAACTCCTGGCTGACGTTTGGGTACTAAGACTAGTTCGGGAAGATATACTCCTCGCTTGCTGGCTAACATTTCTGATAAACTTGAATCTCTGGAAGCATACAAATTGATCAATAACTGGAAAAAACCTCTTCAACGTAGACAACTCTTCTTCGGAAATTATTATTTGCTCCTTCCTCTGAACAATTTGGCCACTACAATCAATACGCTCTATTCTCGTTAATGAAATTTTAATATCACCCTCTGGAGTCATCCAAGCACAAAGCATTGAATTTGGTGATAGGTATGTCTCCACTTTCGCTGATCTCTCGCTGTTGTTCATTTTTCAACCAATCATAAAAAACCTTGGTTTTCTTCAGGGCACAATGATTCCTGGAGTTGTAATGTGGAATATGTTTATTGCAACTTGGATAATTTTTAAAATATAAGTTTTCAACCCGAGGACAGCCCAAATCATCTAGGTTTTCAATCTTTCGGTCCAAGTACTTGGCCAAAAATTCTGTCTTTTCTTTTCCTTTAGCGTACAAAACGGCACCGGGATTTCTCAGCACAAAACTCTGAAGTATTTGATTCAAGTTTATGTAAAGATAATCACCATTTTCCCAATGGAGACCGTGTAAATAATTTGTTAACCAGTTGTAAGCTTTTTGTTCAAGCTTTGGTAGTATATTGAAATTCACTGGAGGTAGGAAAATGAGTCGATCGGTGTAGTCTGAAGTTGTTATTGCTAATTCTTTAACCACAAAGGCGTTTTTCTTGTAACGAAAGCCTTCCACGTCAAGCACAACTGATCTCTCGCCTAGCATTCTAGTAAATGATAAACTTCTGGTTTTTTCAACTTAATGAAAAGGCAGAACGCTATTCCACTCAAATGTCCCAATAAGCTGTTGTTACAGTTCCAGGGCAACATGTAACAGTACGTGGGACCCTGTTGATAAAATTCGTGTATAAATCCGGCCGCATCGTGCATAATAGCGTGCAATCGTAAAATTTTGGAATTTTTCAAGTATTTGTCCAAGGAAGAGTTATCAATACCAATCAAGCCACCATAAGGTCTCAACTTAATTAAAATGTCGTAGTTAAGGTTATCAGAACTAACAAAAAACAGAGAACATGCAGCTAGAAAATAGTTGCGTCGGTTAGAATTATCAGGATAAGTTTGTTTCAAAGACGTATAAATTTCGTGAATTATTTTCAAATCAATAGGAGTTACTCTGCTTTTTTGCAATTTCATTATTTATTTTTTCCAACACCTCTCCAACCTGCTGAATTTCAAGCCAGTGGAAATAAAAGTGACCTTGCAAATACCATTTAGTCTCATTAAGATAACGGTGGTAAATAATTAAATAAACCACCGGAAGTTTTTTGTATTTTGATAGCTTGTTGAAACATAGACGGATTTTTCTCTCCAAGTCTTTATCAACCCTTTTTGAGGTAAAATCAAACGAATAGTCGAATACGTTTTCATAATCAGCAAAATTCAAATCGCTCACAGTACCATACTGTTGTTTTGTAGAAATGCACCAAGAGATTTGTTGAAGCTCACTCAAATAAAATTGTTCTTTGAAAATTATCTCGTATTCTTTCTTTGAAATTTCCTTTGCCCTTTCGAGGAAGACGACGTAGCGTTCATTACTAAATTTGAAAAATGAGTTTTTTTCTGCGGTTGAAAACACTCTTAATTGTAAATGCTCATTATCAATATCTTCAGTACACCAAGTTCCCTCTAATTTCATTTTTCTTATTTCAAAATTTGTCAAACTTATCATTTGGTATATTTTGCCCAGAAACGGCCGCCGCCTTTTGAGAGTAATTTCAATTTACTGCCTTTTCACCATAAAATTTAGGTCAAGTTAAGGAATTAGCTTACTGCTGCCAACAGTTAAGCTACGCTGCCAAAATGGCCGGCGAATTTTTATTAAATACCATAAAAGTCAATTCCCCGTTCACTAACAAATTTCAACTAGGTCGAAAGTTCATTTACCCTAAACAAACATAACAATTAATATGATTCATATAATTAATCAGGACCAATAATTAGGACCCCAAAATTTGGAATTAGAAAGATTTTTGTATCGTGTCCCTTGTTGTTAAGCTAAACTTAGCAAGATCCTAAGTAGGGGGTCTTCTGCTTTTTGGCTGGAAAATCTCTTTCGTTTACAAAATCCTAGAATGAGGGTCCTCCAAAAAATTAAGGACCCCTTTCCTAGGATTTTGCTTTACGTGAGGACCCCCCCCCCCCCCCTTAGGAAGGACCCCCCCCTTAGGATCCGGGACACGATACAATAAACAAAGTGTGCATAAAAATATGAGGTTACACATTGCGCTCGAATCAAATGTGTTCGAAAAATTATTTTATTTTTGATTGCCAACTTTTTTAATGTCCAAATTTTGTTCAAAGTTAGCTAAGTTTATAAACAGACTAAAATTTCAAGGTCAACGCTTTTCTCTTGATTTACTTGCGGGTGTTTATTTTGGGCCTACATAAACACTGATTGTAGCGTGAGTTGCTCATGAGTGTTTTTTGTTTGGTCAATAATTTCTGATTTTAACTGCAAATGCTGTCCTACAGGGTTGTCGTACCTACGTTGTTCTTTCACCCACATGGCGAGATTTTGGCTCACGTTGTTCCTTAATCCACATTGCTCACTGAAGTTTTGTCCGCACTTTGTGTTGCAACTAACATTCAAACGAGGTTTTCAGGGATGGCAAGCATGTTTTCTTTTACTTCTTTTGAAGATACTTTTGGCAATTTTTTGTCGCACTTTGCTTGCCTGCAATTGCGATAAATCGCTTGAGTATTTTGACGTTAGAGTGGAAGGTGTGTCATAGTGATCTTCATTTAGTATCTGAACACTACACAGCCTGAACATTTTTCCAATTTTTTAATTTGACTCCAATTTGTTTTTGTTAGTTTTCAGTTCCTCAGTGAACGTTTTTTTCCAAATTCAGTTCTTTTAAATTTCTGATATTTTTTCAAATTTTTTAAATTTTAGTTTCGTTTTTTACGGATTTTTCATAAACATTTTCCTAATTAAACTACAAAATTAGGATCAAATCTCTGCTCATGAGTTCTTTGCGCATGTTTTTGGGTAGTTCTCGGCATACATATGCTTCTAACAAGACTAGTGTATAAGTGCTTCCTGTTTGATCTCTGATTTCTGACTTTAACGCAGCCTTAGCGCCATCAGTATCCGACGTTCCTTCTTCATCCTCGAGGTCGAATTGTTGACAGTTTGGACGACCAAATTGCCTTTTTTATCTTTCCAGATAAAGCTATTGTATTGGCCCTTTGTCTTTCAGTTAATGATCAAAAGAGGTCTTCAGTGGATCAAAGGAGGTCTTCTAAAAATTGTGTTTCAGTAATGTTTCGCAAATTGGTTGCCACTTGCCGTGAATTTCTTCTGTATTGAAAGGTCGGAATGGGAAATGGGTCTTTCTGCGATATCTCTTCTTTCCTTTTTAGTGCAGAAGTTTGGTAAAAGATCTGAACTCTGTTCGATCAAAACAATTCTCGGTTTATTCGTTTTCCGTCCATTGTTTGTGGTTAGCAACCACTGCCTGGTGAATACTCTTAAAGCCGGGTATCGGGTACATCCTATATGTACCAATTTTTCGCGAGGCCACGTTTAATTTCAAATTCAAGAGGGCAATATTACTATAATTCTCATGTTTCTTAAAAGTAATCCTAAAATTGGGTGCTATTTAGTTGTTGCCTGTAGAACCACATCTGAGTTACTACTCACAGCTTTCATAATATCAAAAACCTTAAAAACTTTTAAAGACCTCAAAAAAGACTGCTCGTATCAGTGCGAAGCCCTGAATGTTCCGACCGCCTTTTGAGATTTCATGAGCAGTAATAACAAAAAAAAATTAAATATAAAAAAATTAAAATGAAAAGTTTTTTTCTAAAATTTGAATTTTTTTCAATGAATATCATCCCCCCACACGCCATATAAACTACAAAAAGATAGATTTCGCTCCTATTATTATATCAATTATGGCAAATAGCTTCTTTCAACCAATTTGGAACAATTTCTAAGACGGGTTAACTCTCCGCTTACGCGTTAATAGCACGAAATATATCGCGCGTTAATTGTCCCAAATTGGCCAAACTGGCAATCTTTAAACCCCCATAACCTTACGAAAAGTGGTCACAGGTGAAATATCTTTTCAAATTTAAGCTCAGGACAACATTAGCTTTCGAATGATATAAAAAAGTACCGTCAAAAATGGCTAGTTAAAAAGTCAAAATTTGTCTGAAGAAAAAAAACCCACCCCGAGCACAAATATTCCGTTACTTTCGTATCGAAAGTCGGAACAAAAAAAATCTAGCAACATCGGCAAGAAATTCATTTAAACTTGTTCAAGTTCTCACAAATCGGTTCTTCGTTTCAAAACATTATCTTGAACTGGATGCTTTCGTTCGAGACATTGTAGCAAACTAACAGCTTACAAAACGTTCAACATTTTCACTCAAGTTTTAAAGGGTCTCTTATGTCGCTCAAGTTTTTCTTTGAGCTTGTTTTTGTGTGCAAATAATTACAGTTCTTTGGAAAAAATCTGAGTCCCTAATCATTACTCTCACAATACCATCTCTGTATTCTAAAAATTTTTTGACTGAGTTCGAAATTGTTGGGAAAGTTTTTGTATTTGGATTCCAAAAAAGTCAAAATATCACGTAATACATAATCAAGCAATCTTAGCAAACAATTCTTGTAGATCGCTAGGTCCCTCTTTTCTAACATTGAGGTTAGAACGCTTTTTGGTTCACTTTTAAAAGTCTCAATCGGAGTGACAACATCTTTATTCTCGCCTCGCATTTTTTCAGCCCCAAATGAGCTTCATGGAGCTGAACATTTGGGGTCCTAATTTTTCCAAGCCGGAGACCAATAGAGTTTTCTCTAGAGTTTTCTTTTCCGTCTGTGTGTTCGGTTTAATATTTGCACTCATAATTTTTCAGATGCACATAATTTGTTCAGATGGTCTAACTCTAAGGAGCTACCAGTCAAGAAAAGACGGACGAAGAGTAGTCCCGTGTTTTTGAGTTTTTACAGAACCATACAACCTAGCCAACTGCCTCCTTATTGGTATGAAACAAGTGTAAAGAACATCACTGATCGCATCCTTTTTTTCTTGGCCATTCGACTGTTTTAAATACCTTTTTCACTTTTGATTTGAACAACTGTACCTAAATGTTCTACGGACTAAGTTGTTGTGACTGATAAATCTCAAATAGTTGTGTTGTTCACCTCCTCTCGTTTCTCTTGTTACAAAAAAACTACAGCTTTAACATTTTTTCCTTTTTCGATATCATCATCAGCATGAACAGTTTACATTTTGAACAACAACTTAGGCATCACTTAAAACTAACATTCTTTAACCTAACGCTTAAACCTAACAAGAGGTGTCCCCTGAACACCGATGTACTGAACACCACTGATCGCATCGTTTTTTTCATGGCCGTACGATTGTTTTAAATGTTTTTTTAACAACACCACCTAAGTTTTTTGCTGATTAATTTGTTGTGACTGTAACATCTGGTATAGTTGTGTTTTTGACCTCCTTTCGCTTCTTTTTTCTACAAAGAGTTGTAGCAAATGGTGCAGCCAGAAGGCAATTGATGTTCAATTATCTTTTTTCTTTTTTTGATATTATTACTCAAAAACAACAAACACTTAAACAACAACAATTTAAACAACAACAACTTAGCCATCATTGAAACCTCCCATTATTCATGTCTTTGACATGACTTCAGCTCTCAAACAAATCCAGCAACATTGGCAAGGAATTCATTCTTGTTGTTCCGACTTTCGATACGAAAGTAACGGAATATTTGGCTCGGGGTGGGGTTTTTTTTTCTTCAGACAAATTTCGACTTTTAATCTAGCCATTTTGACGGAATTTTTAAATATCATTCGAAAAGTATTGTTGTCTTGAGCTCAAATTTCAAAAGATATTTCACCTGTAATAATTTTTCGTAAAGTTATGGGGGTTTAAAGATTGCCATTTTGGCTAATTTGGGACAATTAACGCGCGATATATTTCGCGTTATTAACGCGTCAGCGGAGAGTTAATCCGTCTTAGAAATCGTTCCAAATTGGTTTGCCGAAGCTTACTTGCCATAATTGATTTGTTACAAGGAGCGAAAGCTATCCTTTTGTTCTTTATATGGCGTGTGGGGGATGATTTTCAAGAAAAAAAATTCAAATTTTAGAAAAAAAAATTTCATTTTATTTTATTACATTTATTTTTTAAAGGTTATTACTGCTCCATAAACCTTAATAGGCACACGGAACATTCAGGGCTTCGCCCTGATACGAGCAGTCTTGTTCAATTTATCATGAATTGGTTGTTCTTTCGAAAAGAAGATCTTGAATTGGATGCTTTCGTTCGAACCATAGTAGCAAATCAACTTCTAACAACACGTTTAACTGATTTTCACTCATGTTTTTCGAGGGTCTATTTTGTCTCTCAGAAATTTTATAGAGTTTTTCTGTGAGCTTGTTTTTGAGTGCAACTTAATTGCTGTCGGTTGGACAAAATCGGAGTTCCTACTCAACACTCTCAATATACCATCTCTACACTTTCGAAAAACTTATGACTGAACTCGGAATTGTTGGAATTGTTTTCGGTTCTGGATTCCAAAAAGAGTCAATGTTTTACGTAATATCAATTCAAGCAAGCTTAGCACTCAACTCTTTTAGTTCGCTAGGTCCCTCTTTTCTGACCTTGACGGTAGCACGTGTTTGATTCTCTTTCAGAAATCTCAATCGGAATGATACCATCTTCAACGTCGTTTCGCATTCCTTTAGCCCCAATTAACCTAGAACTACCTCAAGGGATGCGCTCGTAGCTTTTCCATCTTCTTCTATATATCTCTATTGGTTGCTTTTAAAGTGTACTTTGCTTAAAGCCAAATTTAATAGTTTCCCTCATTGCGTGTAAACTCAGTAAAATTGGCTGGCTCATTTATTACGTGCATTTTATGGGCTTCATGGACTAGGACATTTGTTCATATGCTTTTTTCAAAGATGGAAATTTACACTCTCACCAGAGACCGGTATAGTTTTCCAGGGTTTTCCTTGGCATCTGCGTGTAGTCTGTATCGATTGTCCCTTAAATGTTTCAAAGTCAAATTGTTTGCCCAGATGTTCTTATGAGCTACCAGTAAAAAAAAACGGCCGAAGAAACATCCTCTGTTTTCAGATTTCTACCAAACAATACACTCTTGCAACTGCCCCTCTATTGACCTGAAACAAAAATAGAGTTCATCAATGATCACATTTTTCTTTTTCATGGAAATTCATGCGTTTTGAAGGACTTTTTCAATTCCTTGTTGAACACCATAACCTAAAACTTTGGTCAAAAACTTTGTCTTGAATCGGTTGATTCAGTCCAATACTTTGTAGCGAACTAACATCTTACAACACGTTTGTCTTGCTTGTCTCTCAGAGAGCTTCTCAAAATTGATTGTCGGCCTGGTTTTCAGCTTGGAAACAATGATCAGTCGAGTTGAACTGTTTTGGTGACCACCATTTTGCAGCTTTCCCTCTATTCATTTCCTCAGCAACTGTTGAGTTTTTTGATACCTTCATCACATCGTTTGTGACCTGGTTTAGTTCGGCTATCAAGAGTTTGAGTTTGAAAGAAGCGAACAGTTAAAAGAAAAAAACAGTTAAAAGAAAGGGGATCCGAAACCTCGAACAATTTGCTATCAAATCGATATCAAGACTTCATCTTCAAAAAATTAAAAAACTTAAAATATTTATGTATTTTTTATTAGGTTTTTGAAATAGACGAAACAGTTTTCCATGTCAGCTGTTGTTGAAGAATCCAATAAAGGAATGGTTCCTCGCTGCGTCTTCTTGCGATGATTTTTCGGTCCACATCCCTACCTTTGAGAAATTATCAGGAAAGTGATCCCTATGGTTAACAACCCTGCAAAGCGACTTGAACTTTTATTATCTAGATTGATGAAGCTCGAGCTATTTTTCGAGCACATCGAGGTTCTGTATGTTGCTCCTTAAGATCAAGTACTCTGTAGCGGCAACAAAAAAAATATATATTCTTCTCAGGTGCTTGAGTATGTCCGTTGTACCCTATAGCCTGCAGTAAATCATAGCTTTTTTTGTTGTAGTTTCTTCCGCAAAGATTCTATAATTTTGGTCAGAAATATTATAACAACTTACACGTTTTTTGGCTTAGGGGCCCTCGTTCTGCTAGCTTGCAAAGCCATCTTTACTTCAGAGTATAAAACTATCAAAACTGATTTTTGGGGGTTGTTTATGAATTTGACCCAAACAATTCTCTTGTTTAGCAGGGCAATGAATAATAAAAACAATGCTGATATACAAGAAAACTTCAAAATAAACAAAAACTTTTACATTTTTGAAGTTCATCCTCAGGTTTGAAAAACTAACAGAAAATCTAACATAACCAGAACATTCAAAAATTAAAAAGTTGTCAACCTCAATAATTACAATAAACACTAGTCGATTAAAGGATAACATAAATTTTGTAAGCAATCAGTTGTTAAAAAGAAGCGCATAAATTTTTTCTGAAGTTGAAACTTCCTACTGGTATCTCAATATTCCGCTAACAAATCAAGTTTGGTTTTTCAGACAAAGTTCTGTACTTTGAATCAGTAGCTTCAGATTACTTTCCGTGCTTCTAAGGTTGTCGTGTTTGTTGAATCCAGCCTTTTTACTCCTTATATGCACGCGTCTATCGTTATTAATGTATTATTGCTTCTGGCCTCTTCAATGGTCTTCCAAAATGACTCTGAGATCAAACCATTGACCCTATATCAGTTGTTGACCGAAAGAAATACCTTACTGGTAGAATGCCTGACCATTTGCCCAACAGAGATGGATTTACATCCACTACCTTCTATCCCGAGTCGAGATTTTTCACCTAATTTGAAGCAAGGATTGAGCGGTTTTTGAGCGGTTTTTTAAGCAAGATTTGAGCGGTTTGAGCGGTTTTTCCAAAAAAAACGCCCAAACCGCTCAAACCGCTCAAACCGCTCAAACCGCTCAAATTTTGCTACAAAACCGCTCAAACCGCTCAAATCTTGAGCGGTTTTTGAGCGGGATCTCGACCCGGGATACTGCACATAATTTTCTTTTTTTTTTAAGCTCAAGTAGAAAACTTGTTCTGATCCCGCATTTTCCTTGCAAAAATTTGCGTGCAGTTACTTTGATCTCGAACAATCAGCATGAGTGTTACGTTCTTTCGATAGAAGACATCTGTCTGTCACCCTTGCTCTTGATGTTTTCAATCTCCCCTATGATCTTTTTGAGGGCTCGGGACGAAACCCGAAACGACTAGTTATATGAAGACTTCTTGTCCGACCGCTGTTTTCGGTTGATTTGTTTTTGTCTTATCAAAACTTTTATTTAGTCACGTACTCCAGCAATGCATCTGGTCATTCAGAAGACAACTTTAAGAATGTTCATGTCTATTGACAGCTAGTACATTTTCTAGAGGCTATTTTAACAGTTCTAACTACAAACCAACGTGTTAGACCAACAGTTTCATGTGTTGCGTTTCTACCTCAGTTTTTTTCCCCACAATAAAGTTTTACAACACCTGACCGTTTTAGCTAAGTGTTAGTAACTCGTCTCTGATATATCTCGGCATACCAGAATCAACCATCTCTAATACTCCTCCACCTTTTGTGAACTTAAGATAGCTTTTTTGTTGCCTTTCAAAACTTTGCTATTCAATCCATCATAGATGTAATCATTTCAAGAAGTTCCTCTTTTGAAAATTTTGCATACACCTCAAGCCAAACATTCGATAAATGACCGCCAGAGATGCGCCAATGGCTATTCCACCGTTTGGAACGCACCAAAATCCCTTGCAGGTAAAATGTATTTTATTGAGGGACCTGCATAGTTTTTTGTTCGTTTTTTGCCGCTATTCCAGGTAATTTTTTCTGCTCAAATTTTTCTAAACACCGTTGATTTGCTTCCTGGAGTAAGGCGCTAGTGTATAAAGTATTAATTTGAAGAAAAAAAAACTGAGATTCCCAGATCAGTATTTTCTATGGTCATCCTAGAACTCAATGAGTTTGTTTCATAGTTGGAGTCATCGAAACTCTCAAAAAATTCATCTGGAGTGCTGTTCAAAAAATCAAAAATTTGCCGTTTCAACATCGTGCAGTTTAGCTAGCCTGTCAAACCTGACAGGTTGCCCATCTGTTGATGTTAATGTAAATTGGCTTAACTTATTGTTGCCCATATGTTGATCTTTACGTATCTTTGGCTTAACGTATTGCAGAGATTTTCAGTAAATTCTCTTCTTAACTTCTCTCAGAGCCAATAAGTCTTTTTCGACATATTTTTCATTTATGAATGCTAGTGAGTGACCCATTGTTTTCTGTACACTGAAAAAAATTGGATCATGCAACGCTACCATTTTGGATTCAAAAGTTGACTTTCTTATAACACAGAAGCTGACCACCCTGCCAACCGGCACCGCCACTAAATCCCTGCCTTTCAGATGGTTTTTCACTTTTTCAACACCCGTTTTCTGTAGGTTTTTTCAGTGAACTCAATATTCTCAGAAAAAAACTTTATTCTGAGACGCCTCAACTTTTGAGATTTGAAGGGGAGATGTCAATGTGAATGGGAAAATGTTTGTCAGTTATCTTACCCATGAACAAATGTTTGTATCCGACGACAAAAATTCTGAATCCAATATGGTAACTCTATGTCATCAAAAATTGTCACCAATCATTCATTCTTTCTTCGCTAGTGGTCGACAGTTTGCTTCGCCCAGTTTTCCAGATTCTTTTCTTAGGTTATTCTAGTTACAGTGGTTTTCTTCCTTTCTCTGAGTTTTAAGTAACTTTTACGGAGGTTTCACCTGTTTTCTTTCCTTATCTGGTTTTTTCTGTAGATAACTATTGAACTATTGCGCCTTTCCTAGCCTTTTTTGTAAGAAAAATCTCATTGGAAAAGCGTGCAACGCGTAGCTCAAAACTCTCGGAGACAAATTCGTTCGTTCTAATGTCCTTTTCATTAGTTTATGATGTCAGTTCTCAGATATCGTAATTTCTCAAATGAGGTTACCCTTGAGTTTTCCTCAAAAAACACTTCGGATTCCCTACATTTATCCACTGCTTGAAAAAGAATTGTTTCGAATTACAACTCCGAACCTCTTTTATCGTATACTTTCCGGCTTTTTCGTCTCCAAGTATGTTTTTTGCTTCCCTCGGCGTCTTGAAATACACTTCGCTTCCCTTATCTGAACAACATAGTGAAGAAAAACTTCCATGCAACAGTTTCGGATGGAGCTAGTTCCAATAACAACATTAAGTCGTACAATTTTGAGACAACGAGAAAGGGCTCTGAGCATTACCTAATTGCAACCGCGTCCAGAGTAATTCCTTCGCAGAGCTCTCATCTTTAACCTTCTCTTTCAATTTTTTCAGCTCCCTCTGATTCTCAGAAATTACTCTTGAACCATCCGAATGTGGTCCTTCTCTCGATTGAAATTTTTGATTTTTTGTTTCGTGAAAATACGAGCATTCATTCATCCAGTGGAGTTTAACGTTCAACTAAGCGATCTCATCTGTAGACATTCTCAATTGTTCTCCGAGTTGTACACTCGTTAGTCCCAGCTTCTTGCTGTTACCGGGAGATTTTTTTGGTTGCCTTAGTTTGATCATAGAGAATTTGCAAGTCTTCTAAAGATAATGGCGCTGATTCACTAGACTGATTCATTAACATCGACCATCTTTTATACATTTGGACTTACCACAACTTTAACTTCAATTAATTAAGGAAAAACGTGGCTTCAAAACAAGGAAAAACCACACGTGTTTAAATTAGATGTGAAAAACACCGAGCGATCTTTCGTTTTTTCTGCGAGTAGACCTTGAGATATGATTTGATAATTGATTTTTTCACGTCAAAAAACTTCTTTTTCCTAAGCTCTTTGGTATGACATGATAGGTAATTGTGATTTTTTGCTTGAGTATGAAAAATTTGGTAACCAAAACGCTAGTTCTCCATTTATTTCAACTTCGTGCATGTACGTTGCTGAGTCAAGTCCGAAACTACTGTTTTCCCATTTCTTCACTTGTGGCATACCTGTTGGGTCATTTTAAACTACGGACTACCAAATTTTGTAAATTTCATTTTTGCTTTTAAGGCTCCGAAATTTATTTCAGCATTGATTACATCTGAGCCCGTAATTTTTCGATCAGTAAGCGAAAGCGACTACACTGTATATATTTGACACCTCTATTGTTACCTTTCCTCGTGAACGTTTTTGATAATTTTACACTTGAGAAACTCAAAGTCTCTATTGAGAAGATACTATCTAATTTCTCCCGTTGTATAATTCCAAAACCTGGTTTTTTCTATAATTTTTTGTTTCACACAGTTTTACAAAATCTGATGTGCAGAGTGAATGAAAAATAGGAACATGAAAGAAGAAATCATGCAGTTACGTTGCAACGTCCCATCAGCTGCTTTATTAAGCCCTGTCTTAGATAGGATGCCAATTACATGAAATAGCTTAGCCTCTAAACTGATGGTACCGGTTTAAAGAGATGTTCCCAGTTTTTGAAATCTCCAGGTTTCTCTTTTGTTTGAGTGCAATTGCTATTTTAACTCAATTATACAATTTAGCTCTTAATTACGTTTTCAAAACTGAATGCCATTAAAATTTCGCCGGTCAGTTTCCCGGGGCATAGTAGTTATATTTTCCACTCGGCAAAGAAAGCTTCCCTGTCCACGATGAGGATTTGTATTTTGCTTTCAAGAGTGATTTGCCTACGCAAAAGCGTTATTGTTATCATTTTCATCATCAGGGTCCATACAAAAAAGTCATCCCCGAGTTGTTTGGGCGCTGACCTGTACTTTGTTTTCTAGTAACACCGTTTATTACCTCCAATTCCTTTCGGCAATGCCTTATTATTATCCTTTACGGAACTAGCTGCTTTAATTTCTGTTTTTGCTTTCTTGTTTTTCTTATCTTGTTTTTTGAACAATATTTTACTTTCTAAACTTCTTCTCGGTTCTTCTGTGGGTCTACTAGGTTGATCTTCTGTAGATATTGGTCCACTGCCCAACACTTCCAATAGGGCATTAAACTAATCGGACTTCATGTTCTCGATGTTGCTGCTTCTTGGTAAAGGTAGAAAGGCTAAGAGAATCTACTTTTGGGCTGAAAGTAGGGAACTCATCAACTACAAAATAGTGTTCTTGTTTCTCTGTGTTTTTGCCATACTAATCGAACGATTTTTCCGAAGTCCCAATTCATGAGTATTTATATTTCTTTTTGATGGAGGGCCGCTAACCATCATAAAGAACTTTTTGCTGCTTCTTTTGGTTAAATATAGTGCGTTAAATTTTTTGTACGTTCCTTGCAAAGGGTAAAGTTATTAGGTGGTTAGTTGCTGTTCACGTTATAATTAGGTCCGTTTTATTTTTCGTCGAACTAGGTCTTTTGTCGCTCTAGTTCGACATCCGTCGCATTGCGAACCGGTCATGGTGTAATTCGAACTCTTTCATAAGGTTCCTCACGTAGTCGCTTGGCGTTGCAAAGACTTTGGCTTGTGATGTTTCATTCATGCAACTTGTTGGCAAAGACTAAGGGCGACCAAAAATCAAACGATACGGGCTGTGTTTTGTTACTACATGAATTTTAGATCTATCAGTCATTATAACGGCTTGAAGATATTTGGCCCGGTCATTATGGTTCCATCCCTCATATGTAGACATGGCTTCTTCAAATGTTTTCTTTTGAGTCTTCCGATCATCGCATTTCCCTGAGAATGATATGATGTTGTGTGAGCTCTACCAATTCCCATTTGGAAAACAAGTTTTTGATCCCGTGTGGCTGTGCAAGTTTGTTGGGCAGCCAAAACAAGAAATCCTATATCGACCATAGACATAGCTACTGTTCTTCTTCTTGTTTTTGTAAGGGTACTACTTTTTACTATTTTAAGAATTGTTCTCCAATAAGAAGAATATACATGAATCTTTCTGAATCCAGCAACAGCCCTAGATATCCAGTGCAACTTGGCAGCTTGGGCGGCTGGGCTTGCGTGTCTGTAGTAGATGTACAAGTTCCTGGCTGGTTTTTTTGCTATTCAATTTTCACAGCTATTAACCCAATTTGTTTTTCAAGGCCAGTATAATCTTACTTGAGTGGTTGAAATATCTTTTCCTGATCAAAATTTCCCCAAGATTCGTCTAGCAAAACCAGCATTTTGTCCATTAATGCCGGATTCACAATAACTCAAGCTACGAGATACTTTTCTTGAACTAGTTTCATTTTTGCCTAGTCGAAAAATGTCACCACTAGTATAAACCGTAAGTGGCCTCAATCTGAAACATATTTTTTCGGCAGAGCAACTAACTTAATTATGCGATAAATCTCTCCACGATAGTATAAATTCACTGAAAAATGAGAATGATACATACCCATATACAAAAACGAGCCGGTACTAGTGCCACCCGTCCCTGATTTTTCATCCTGATCATTCGCCTTAAATCATTAGACATGGCAACTACCTTAATTATGCAGAAAATATCTCCAGGATAGTAGAAATTCACTGACAAAATTGTTCTGTTGAGTCTTTCGATCATTGCGTTTCCCTGATATTGATATGATGTTGTGCTAGCTCTATCAATTCACAATTTGGAAAATGTCACCAGAAAAAAATTTCGTTTAGAAAAGACTTCTCGCTTTTATTTTGAAGTCCTAAAAGTGCTTACGCTTTCTTTCAAACCCTTCAATAACTTTTCAGTACAACTCAATGAACTTTAATAGCGCCTGCAGTTGTTTGTTATTGTGAAGCTCTTTCAAGTGCTCACCTGCATTAATTTTTCTGGATCCCTTTTGAAGCCGTTATTTGACAAGTTAAGCCCAAGGAAAAGAATATGTTTTCTTTTAAATCTGCAATTGGATTTTTTTAACCCACCTTTCTCAAGTTGAATCAGAACGGGTTCCAACCTCTCTAGAGATTCTTCAAAAGTTCTATCACAGATGATATTATCGTCTAGGTACACCAACGCAATTTCGCATGATAGTCCATTCAGTATTAATTCCATCAATTTTTGATATTCTCCGATTTTCGGGAATCCTTGAATTACTTTGGACCCGTCTAGGTACGCCTTCAGAGCTAATTGCTGCGAATCCCCAAATTAATATGTTAGCTAGCCACCCTCGCAAAAGCTTTTTCTAGTGATCTCTGAAATGTTACCGTAAAATTTGTTGCAATTTGATGCTATCTTATTGCAAAATATTTCGGCCGCTCACCAGTTTCGGTTCCATTTACAGTTAGTCTCCTTTTTTGATATTCTAAAAGCTCCAAGTGTGGTCAGTAGCCTTCGAGTTCCTTTTAACTGTTGAGTGCCTCCGGTAAAAATATCTTGGAGAACAAACTTGCCGTTGCCAAAATTAACTTTCCGCTGAAGTTGGTTCAATTAATTCTTGTATTCCAAGGTTACTTGCAAAATTACAAATTATTACGCAAAATTCCTCACCAATTAATTTTTTTTGAGATTAACTAGTTTTCTCATCGAATTTTGGTCTGATTTGTTTCTTCGTTGTATTGGTTATTCAAACGATTTTCCGACATATTCGACCAACTTTTATCACTTCGATATTTTCTTACTTTTGCTTTTTTGAAACTCGCTTGCACTTACTAATTCTTTTGTTATCTCTGTTGCCACTATAGTACGACGCTGCTATCATAGCAGGTGCCCGGAAAACTGCTATGTTGGAAAAAATTAATTACAATATGCAATACTATTTTCAAATTGGAATTTTTTTTAGTCACTTCTTTATACCATACACAAGGAATTTCTTGTAATTTGTCAAGGAATTCTTGTAACTTCGCCGTTCGTTTTATCGTAAGGCCTTAGATTCCAGAGCTTCGGGAATACCTCGATGTGTCCTCTATCCACTTCTCCCATCCTATCACGGAAGTGATCATCAAAATTCATGACGGTCATCTCCGGCTCTGATATCTTCGCGAATAACAGGTCCTCACTCATAATCTCTCGTTGTGCGTGCTGCTCAAACCAGTTAAGTGCACTTCCGTCCACTGCTGATATGAGGTTCAGGTGCAACACCGACCTCCTGTACGCCTCCGCCTTGACGTCGGTGAACGCAAACGTGACTGCCGGACCGTGTATCACTGTCACGAACTCCGTGGCTCCTCTGATCAGTGCTAAGGGATCGGTCCTCATGGCCAAGCTCAAGTCAGTTAACAGGGGCATGCCCCCAGCATGACGTCGCGCGTCTTCTTCCTTCTGAATTGTCTCATCCTCTCCTGTTCCAAAGCGATTCTGCTGCAGGATATATTGGATAAGTGTATGTCGCAGATCTCTTTTCTTCGTCCAGGAATCAGTGGGTCGCTTCACGTCAAACCTCCTCACGTTCTCTCTCATCTGCTCCGGGTAGCGGGTCAGATTCATCAATCCTTCCAAGTTCCCGTGCGTTATCGCAATTATCGCCAGAATCCAACTAGCCGCCAATTCTGCACTCCTTCGGTGAGCAGTATCACTGGTCCTCTTTTGAAGTTCTCTGCTCCAAACGTCACGAACAGGGCTAGTAGTTCAACGATCGATACTCCTTCGACTGCTTGGAGGAAATCTTTTATCAGGTATCGAGAAAGCGATGGGTAAACCTTTGCCAGGAAGGACGCGGTCCATCCAGCTCCCAACCCTTCCAGCGTGCTGTTAGTCCGGTCAAAGCCTTCTTCTCCCTTAACATTCCGAATCCAGAAAGCTTCTAGGGTACTTTGACACACTCTGTTTACAAAATCGGCTGACTTCTCTTCAGTATTTCGGCCAGGTTCACATCTTTCACCAGGTAGGCATGGCTCTTCCTGATCATCACTGGGCCTCGCTCGAAAGCGTCCGCGCCCATTGCGGCTATTCGAGAGGTCAAGTGCAGCCACTTGTTAGCCTCTGGTTTCGATCTCAAGACCATCGCTTCCAATTGAGCACTCGTCTCCTTGGAGTTTTTCTTTTTTTCTCCTTCCTCTTTTATTTCCATTCCTCGGAACTATAAGTCGTTAGACATCGCTACTAATACTCGATGGTCATCGTCAATTCCTGGTTTCACTTTAAGTTGTTGGCTGAAGTTGGACAGTTATAACCCCAGTACTTCGTCTTACACTATAATGTGTAGTGAATGGTCCTGAAATTCTCGCATCGCATTCGAGATGTCAGACCACACCGCAGGTAGTTTCGCCCTAAGTAGTCTTAGATTCTCCATCTCCATTCCGCGGTTTGGGGGCAGATATGATCACATCATATTTCCCTTCCGAGAGCAACGCCACCATCGCGTATACAAACTTCAGTCCTTCCGGGAGATGTACATATCCTGGAGACAGTGCAAACACAGCTCTCGGTGTTATCTTGGGAAATGCACCTTCTTTCAGCGTGTCCACTACTTCATCCATCGTTTTGAGGACATCCTTTAACGCTGGTCATACTGTGTCTTCTGCCGTTGTAGGAACTCTGAGTCGTCTCAGTAAACCCTACTGTCTAGATGGTAGTTTATGCCGGCAAATACGATCGTGATCGGGTTCATTTCCGTCTGTCGTTGTACCCCGATTGCCATTGACACCTTCTGCATTAGGTCCAGGTTGACCGCTGCCAGCATTATAACGTCAGGCTAAAACAGAGACTTGCAGGTATGTACGAAGTCAGAGTTCGCAACTATCATAATCTTTGCTTTTCTCATTTCCGCTTTATTACGCTGCAAAGATGGTCTCGTCTTTCCTAATCATCTTCATGCCACCATATCTCTGAACATCTCCTTCTTGAGTCACCTGTTTCGGGTACGCTCTATCTTTTACGTGACCTGGGGGTGCTCGTCTTTGCTTGAACATTTTCACATGCTGTGCTTTTGGTGCCCTCGTTATCAATAATTTTCCGGGCCTTTCTTCTCGATTTCCTTCAACATGATTCAGTTTCACGGCTTGCAAAAGTCTTGCAATTACTGGACCCATTGTGTTGTTTGAGGGCAGTCCCTCTAAATCAGCGAATCTTAAGGCGGTCGTGGAGCTGAAATTTATACCTGCTGCTATCAACCAGTCCACACCTGCGATTGAGTACAGTCCGTTGACGGGTAGTCTCGCTCCATTTAGCATCCTCATGGCATCGACTGCAAACCTTAACGTCTGAAGGTTCAATTTCATCAGGTCCTGTTTATAGACATGCCAGGGAGAAGGTATGGGCCTCGACCACATCCAAGATTCCGGTATGGCCGTCGCTCTTCTCGGCTGGTACTCTGTCTCTTATCTAGTCTTTGATCTCGTTTCCGGTCTCGAGGTACTTGTTGTCTCCGAAGTCGGGTTGACAGGTCCTAATCTTCGCCTTGGATGAACCGTTCTTCTTACTGACGATTCTCCCAATCGGTCCTGTACGTCCGTTCTTTCCCCTGGCTCGCTAGAGCTTTGCAGCCAGTAGGTCACGGCTGGGACAATTCCCAGACGTGTTTCTAGATTAGGGGGCACGAAGGTTGAGATTGCCGGCTCATTCGTCGTTTTTTCTTTCTTTACCAGTCCCGTGTCAAAGAGCTCGACCTCCATTTCATCAAGTTGCTCCTGGAAGACTCGGTTCATCCAGGCTTGTCCTTCTATTCTATCAAAGTGGATTCCATTGGTGGTTTGTCTGACCTGATCCATAGCTCTTAGCTTGTGTTCAATGTCCATAGGGATCATCCGTCCAGCATTTCGACTCGCTAGATTTCTCAGTTTGTTTTTCCACCTGATGACTCCTTCATTATGACTCCTTCCTGTCGGAGTAAAAGTTCTTGTGCTCATTGGTACGGAGCAGACGGTCAGTACCGCGCACTTGAATTTCTGCCAGAGAGTAGTGTATTGTGCACTCTTCCTCATCTGAGCCATCCGGAACTCCTGTAAAGTTATTCTTCACCTGGTTGTTCTTCTGCACATCAAACACTCGGGACACTTTCTTCATCGGCATTTCTCTTATTTTTCTCTCGATGTTTTTACTAGATGTCTTTGCTGGTAACGTGACACTGTCAACTCCCGTTTTGTCTACCGTTTATCGGGAGTGTTCCAAACTGCCCGTGTCGTCTATTCTTCCATAGGGTGCAGTCACCCCGGAACCTGGCGCATTCCTATTAGCGGTTAGTCGTCCAGCTGATTCTAACAACTTCCCCACTGTCTGCTCCACGACTGGGTCACCTAGGGTATCACTTGGGTCCGGGATTGTCACTCTTCCTGTCGTAGTCGGGGGTCATAAGGTACTTTTTGCTACTTCTTTTGGTTAAATATAGTGCGTAAAAATTTTTTTACGTTCCTTGCAAAGGGTAAAGTCATTAGGTAGTTGTTTATTGTTCACGTTATAATTAGGTCCGTTTTATTTTGTGTCGAACTAGGTCTTTTGTCGCTCTAGTTCGACATCCGTCGCATTGCGAACCGGTCATGTCTTAATTGGAACTCTTTCATAAGGTTGCTCACGTAGTCGCTTGGCGTTGCAAAGACTTTGGCTTGTGATGTTTCATTCATGCAACTTGTTGGCAAAGACTAAGGGCGACCAAAAATCAAACGATACGGGCTGTGTTTTGTTACTACATGAATTTTAGATCTATCAGTCATTATACCGACTTGAAGCCCGGTCATTATGGTTCCATCCCTCATATGTAGACATGGTTTCTTCAAATGTTTTCTTTTGAGTCTTCCGATCATCGCATTTTACTGAGAATGATATGATGTTGTGTGAGCTCTACCAATTCCCATTTGGAAAACAAGTTTTTGATCCCGTGTGGCTGTGCAAGTTTGTTGAGCAGCCAAAACAAGAAGTCCGATATCGATCATAGACATAGCTACTGTGTTTGCTTCTTGTTTTTGTAAGGGTACTACTTCTTACTATTTTAAGAATCGTTCTCCAATAAGAAGAATATACATGAATCTTTCTGAATCCAGCAACAGCCCCAGATATCCAGTGCAACCTGGCAGCTTGGGCGGCTGGGTTTGCGTGTCTGTAGTAGCTGTACAAGTTCCTGGCTGGTTTTTTTGCTATACATTTTCACAGCTATTAACCCAATTTACCTTTCGAGGCCAGTATAATCTTACTTGAGTGGTTGAAATATCTTTTCCTGATCAAAATTTCGTTTAGCAAAACCAGCAATTTGTCCATTAATGCCGATTTCACAATAACTCAAGAGATACTTTTCTTGAGTTAGTTTCGTTTTTGCCTAGTAAAAAATGTCACCACTAGTATAAACCGTAAGTGGCCTCAATCTCGATAAGGCAAGGCAACTAACCTAATTATTCGATAAATCTCTCCACGATAGTATAAATTCACTGAAAAATGAAAATGATACCAACCCATATACAAAAACGCGCCGGTACTAGGGCCACCCGTCCCTGATTTTTCATCCTGATCATTCGCCTCAAATCATTAGACATGGTAACTACCTCAATTATGCAAAAAATCTCTCCAGGATAGTATCAGTTCACTGATAAATTTGTTCTGTTGAGTCTTCTGATCATTGCGTTTCCCTGATATTGATATGATGTTCTGCTAGCTCTATCAATTCACAATTTGGAAAATGTCACCAGAAAAAATTTCGTTTAGAAAAGACTTCTCGGTTTTATTTTGAAGTCCTAAAAGTGCTTACGCTTTCTTTCAAACCCTTCAATAACTTTGCAGTACAACTCAATGAGTTTTAATAGCGCCTGCAGTTGTTTGTTATTGTGAAGCTCTTTCAAGTGCTCACCTGCATTAATTTTTCTGGATCCCTTTTGAAGCCGTTATTTGACAAATTAAGCCCAAGGAAAAGAATATGTTTTCTTTTAAATCTGCAATTGGATTTTTTTAACCCACCTTTCTCCAGTTGAAACAGAACGGGTTCCAACCTCTCTAGAGATTCTTCAAAAGTTCTATCACAGATGATATTATCGTCTAGGTACACCAACGCAATTTCGCAGGATAGTCCATTCCATATTAATTCCATCATTTTTTGATATTCTCCGATTTTTGGGAATCCTTGAATTACTTTAGACCCGTCTAGGTACGCCTTCAGCGCTAATTGCTGCGAATCCCCAAACTAATATGTTAATTAGCCAACCTCGCAAGAGCTTTTTCTAGTGACCTCTGAAAGGTTACCGTAAAAATTGTTGCAATTTGCTGCTATCCCAGACGTGTTTCTAGATTAGGGGGCTCGAAGGTTGAGATTGCCGGCTCATTCGTCGTTTCTTCTTTCTTTACCAGTCCCGTGTCAAAACGCTCGACCTCAATTTCATCCAGTTGCTCCTGGAAGAATCGGTTCATCCAGGCTTGTCCTTCTATTTTATCAAAGTGGATTCCATTGGTGGTTTGTCTGACATGATCCATAGCTCTTAGCTCGTGTTCAATGTCCATAAGGATCTTCCGTCCAGCATTCCGACTCGCGGATTGTGTATCACTGTCACGAACTCCGTGGCTCCTCTGATCAGTGCTAAGGGATCGGTCCTCATGGCCAAGCTCAAGTCAGTTAACAGGGGCATGCCCCCAGCATGACGTCGCACGTCTTGTTCCTTCTGAATTGTCTCATCCTCTCCTGTTCCAAAGCGATTCTGCTGCAGGATATATTGGATAGGTGTATGTCGCAGATCTCTTTTCTTCGTCCAGGAATCAGTGGGTTGCTTCACGTCAAACCTCCTCACGTTCTCTCTCATCTGCTCCGGGTAGCGGGTCAGATTCATCAATCCTTCCAAGTTCCCGTGCGTTATCGCAATTATCGCCAGAATCCAACTAGCCGCCAATTCTGCACTCCTTCGGTGAGCAGTATCACTGGTCCTCTTTTGAAGTTCTCTGCTCCAAACGTCACGAACAGGGCTAGTAGTTCCACGATCGATACTCCTACGACTGCTTGGAGGAAGGACGCGGTCCATCCAGCTCCCAACCCTTCCAGCGTGCTGTTAGTCCGGTCAAAGCCTTCTTCTCCCTTTACATTCTGTATCCAGAAAGCTTCTAGGGTATTTTGACACACTCTGTTTACGAACTCGGCTGACTTCTCTTCAGTATTTCGGCCAGGTTCACCTCTTTCACCAGGTAGGCATGGATCTTCCTGATCATCACTGGGCCTCGCTCGAAAGCGTCCGCGCCCATTGCAGCTATTCGAGGGGTCAAGTGCAGCCACTTGTTAGCCTCTGGTTTCGATCTCAAGACCATCGCTTCCAAGTGAGCACTCGTCTCCTTGGAGTTTTTCTTTTTTTTCTCCTTCCTCTTTTATTTCCATTCCTCGGAACTATAAGTCGTTAGACATCGCTACTAATACTCGATGGTCATCGTCAATTCCTGGTTTCAGTTTAAGTTGTTGGCTGAAGTTGGACCGTTATAACCCCAGTACTTCATCTTACACTATAATGTGTAGTGAATGGTCCTGAAATCCTCGCATCGCATTCGAGATGTCAGACCACACCGCAGGTGTTTTCGCCCTAAGTGGTCTTAGGTTCTCCATCTCTATTCCGCGGTTTGGGGGCAGATATGATCACATCATATTTCCCTTCCGAGAGCAACGCCACCATCGCGTATACAAACTTCAGTCCTTCCGGGATATGTACATATCCCGGAGACAGTGCAAACACAGCTCTCGGTGTTATCTTGGGAAATGCACCTTCTTTCAGCGTGTCCACTACTTCATCCATCGTTTTGAGGACATCCTTTAACGCTGGTCATACTGTGTCTTCTGCCGTTGTAGGAACTCTGAGTCGTCTCAGTAAACCCTACTGTCTAGATGGTAGTTTATGCCGGCAAATACGATCGTGATCGGGTTCATTTCCGTCTGTCGTTGTACCCCGATTGCCATTGACACCTTCTGCATTAGGTCCAGGTTGACCGCTGCCAACATTATAACGTCAGGCTAAAACAGAGACTTGCAGGTATGTACGAAGTCAGAGTTTGCAACTATCATAATCTTGCTTTTCTCATTTCTGCTTTATTACGCTGCAAAGATGGTCTCGTCTTTCCTAATCATCTTCATGCCACCATATCTCTGAATATCTCCTTCTTGAGTCACCTGTTTCGGGTACGCTCTATCTTTTACGTGACCTGGGGGTGCTCGTCTTTGCTTGAACATTTTCACATGCTGTGCTTTTGGTGCCCTCGTTATCAATAATTTTCCGGGCCTTTCTTCTCGATTTCCTTCAACTTGATTCAGTTTCACGTCTTGCAAAAATCTTGCAATTACTGGACCCATTGTGTTGTTTGAGGGCAGTCCCTCTAAATCAGCGAATCTTAAAGCGGTCGTGGAGCTGAAGTTTATGCCTGCTGCTAACAACCAGTCCACACCTGCGATTGAGTACAGTCCGTTGACGGGTAGTCTCGCTCCATTTAGCATCCTCATGGCATCGAATGCAAACCTTAACGTCTGAAGGTTCAATTTCATCAGGTCCTGTTTATAGACATGCCAGAAAGAAGGTATGGGCCTCGATCACATCCAAGATTCCGGTATGGCCGTCGCTCTTCTCGGCTGGTACTCTGTCTCTTATCTAGTCTCTGATCTCGTTTCCGGTCTCGAGGTACTTGATGTCTCCGTAGTCGGGTTGACAGGTCCTAATCTTCGCCTTGGATGAATGGTTCTTCTTACTGACGCTTCTCCCAATCGGTCCTGTACGTCCGTTCTTTCCCCTGGCTCGCTAGAACTTTGCGGCCAGTAGGTCACGGCTGGGGCAATTCCCAGACGTGTTTCTAGATTAGGGGGGAACGAAGGTTGAGATTGCCGGCTCATTCATCGTTTCTTCTTTCTTTACCAGTCCCGTGTCAAAGAGCTCGACCTCCATTTCATCCAGTCGCTCCTGGAAGACTCGGTTCATCCAGGCTTGTCCTTCTATTTTATCAAAGTGGATCCCATTGGTGGTTTGTCTGACCTGATCCATAGCTCATAGCTCGTGTTCAATGTCCATAAGGATCATCCGTCCAGCATTCCGACTCGCTAGATTTCTCAGTATGTTGTTCCACCTGATGAATCCTTCATTATGACTCCTTCCTGTCGGAGTCAAAGTTCTTGTGCTCATTGGTACGGAGCAGACGGTCAGTACCGCGCACTTGAATTTCTGCCAGAGAGTAGTGTATAGGCACACCGTCATCGATTCCCATTGTGCCTCTTCCTCATCTGAGCCTCTGGACACGTTGTTTGTCCCTTTAGGATCATTATGTTAGGGATCCTCGCTGGGTTCATTAGTTCTACCATTCGAAAAAGCTGGGCTATCGTGGCACCTCCAAAGGCCATCACCGTGGTGATCCAAGATGTTCTCAAGTTTTGGAGAACTCTCACCAAACTGTCACCCAGTATCGAATGAGATGTCCCGAGCGGCGGTTGTTGCAGGTTTATCGCCGGACTCCAAGCCAATCGGTTAAAGCAGGCTCGCGGATCCGCATCCGGAACTCCTGTAAAGTTATTCTTCACCTGGTTGTTCTTCTGCACATCAAACACTCGGGACACTTTCTTCATTGGCATTTCTCTTATTTTTCTCTCGATGTTTTTACTAGATGTCTTTGCTAGTAAATTGTCAATTCCCGTTTTGTCTACCGTTTATCGGAAGATTTCCAATCTGCCCGTGTCGTCTATTCTTCCATAGGGTGCAGTCACCCCGGAACCTGGCGCATTCCTATTAGCGGCTAGTCGTCCAGCTGATTCTAACAACTTCCCCACTGTCTGCTCCACGAATGGGTCACCTAGGGTATCACTTGGATTCGGGATTGTCACTGTTCCTGTCGTAGTCGGGGGTCGCACCTCCATCCTCTGACTAAGTTCGCGAGGCGTTAGGAGTTCCACCGGGGACTGCCCTCGAGGAACATTCTATGCAGGTATCACTTTTTCCACTGCCGTCGTCAACGCCGGCCGTTCCGATTGCTCTTTATATTCTTGCCTCAAGCGTTCTATTTCCTCACCCTGTTTCTTGGTGCAATCTTCAAACAGTTTCTTCCACATATCCCTGTCTTCTTCTACACTGAGCATAGTCTCAGTCACATGATCTAGCTCCCTTCTGGTCTTCTCCAGTTCTTCTATCTTTCCGTTGAGGTTCGCATCATCTCGTTCGTCTGAACTTCTTCTTCTACTCTCGCCCTCTTTGGTGGCACAGCTGCTCTCAGTTGTGAACTAGACGAGGCAGCCTCGCTGCTCACCTCCTGATGCATTCTTCTCAGACCAGGCATAGGCTTGGTTGGTAGAAGCATCACACCTGGTTGGTAGGTCCTGGAACTTCCCAATCCAGGCTCGTTCGCCAAAACACTTCCTGAGAGAGCCCCGCTTCTCCACCTCATTACCCTCATGTCTGGATGGTCGAGTACTCCTTGTCGTCCATATGCTGCCATCAATAGGACTTCCGTGGGGCGGTCCCCACAGCTATCGTGCCCTAAGATGTTTGTCAAGGCGACCAGCAACATGATCACCTCTGGGTCCTCCACAGCGAAGTCTCGATCCATTAGCCGACGATAGATCGCATCTATCACCGGTCCTTTATACGCCTCCGCTAGGTCCATCAGTTCATTCAAGTCGAAGTTATCCGTTTCGTTAGATTCGGTTTGATTATCAGTTTGCATAGTTCGAATCTGATGAATAATTAAATTTTCAATCAGGATCTAGGTATCACATTTGTCAACATTAACCCAGATTTTGTATTAAAATTAACTTAAAACAGTCAAATAAAAAGATTTTGATTCTAAAATATAATAAAATCAGCTAATTGCTAAAATTTTGGAATTCGACCTAAGAATGGACAGTCCAAACTTTGCATCTCTTTCTAAGATCGTCATTCGATTGTTCATGTTCACTAATCATTTCGTACCGAGGGTCTTAATAACATAACACAACACACATATCACACATAACACACATAGTATGACACCTTCCTGCATGCAACCTAAACTCAGCCTATACTGAAATAATATTTCCTATGTAAGTATACTTATATGTTAGTATCAGAAAAGATTACGTGTATCAAAGCATACAGCTCCCGTGGATGCAGTCGTCCTCGGTTCGGGTCGTATACTGGAAGCGAAAATTTTTTTTACCTCCCTTTCCACAAGGAAGTCACTCAGTCTCGTCAAGGACAAGGCTAAGTTTTCAGTGTCCACATACCGCTTCTCCGTCGCCCTCGTCACAAAGAAGCATAAATACTCTCCCTTTATCTGTAACGCCGCCGGAGGCAAGGCTGCTACGCCTCCTAATCCTGGTCTTTTCTTCCCAAGGAATTCTATGTTTTTATATTCTCTCTCAAAATCCGCTGCTAACGCTGTCCTAAAACTCCTAAATGTTCGCTGTGATCGCTATCGCACATGTCCTATTTGCAAGTATAAAATCGCTATCTGTCATTATAATGCTACTTGAGTACTCATTTGGTAAGTTAAAATATGACTCAACTACTCTCCCTATGTCCAGTTTCTTAGGGTCCTCGCCTATTTCTGCTTCTAGATCACCTGTCTCTCTTGCTATTCTTAATTTTTTTAAATAGTTTTTTAGTGTGGGCAAGTCCTAACCCCACTCCCCGGACAAAAATATCCATCGATGTCCCCTTCGATCGCATACCGGATATTAATTCGAGGTTGGATGCAGGAATGAGTAACTGTCCTTCCTGGACAGCCCAGGAAGTATCACCCCTTTCCGGTGTTTACGTATTTCATGCTCTCACGGTCTACATCTTGAATCGTGACACTGGTCTCTTTTGGGATTCGTCAAAACTTGTTCGTAAGATTGTTCTTGCTCGTTTTCGATTTCTACCTCGGGTTTAGACCGGTCGCCGATCCACTCCTCGTCGCGGCCGTCGACTATGTCGATGTCTTGTGACACGGTTATTTCTTCTAGACCCGCCATTTCTTCCACTATCTTCTTCAGATCTATTCTGTCCACTACGAAATCATCTCCGTAAGGATTGTATTTCTTCGTGAGTCTTGTCCTGTCACTCTGTCGAGTCTGTATCGTAAACGGAAGATCTGATTCCAAATTCTTGGGGACCTCCATCTATTCGGGGTCTTGCCAGGCCTCTTCTGCGTAGGGTAAGGTTTCTTCATCTGCTTCAATTACCTCATTGGGATCCAGGTCCAGTAGTGGACTTGATCCTTCCTCTACGACCTCATTCCCATCGTTCTTTCCTCTGGTGCCCTTCTCATTGACCTCGCAGGCAGGGTCCATCATCAGATAATCCCCTCTCTTCCTCGTCTGCAGGTATACACCACTCTTCCGTAGATGGGTTGTGTGGCTTAATATTTTCGTAGTGAGCGGCTCGGCCGGTATTCAGTCTATAAACAAACGTCCCTCTTGGTGCACTTCCGGAATCATGAAGGGTCTCCGCCACTTTTTCAAGAGCTTTTTCGTTCCTTTCGCTGGTATCACATTCTGAAATACCCATACGTAGTCTCCTACCGAGTAAGCATTTGCACCAGCTGTTTTTTTATCGAATCTTTGCCTCTGCCTTGCCTGTGCTTGTTGAGTTTTCTGTCTACACAAATCATTTAGTTCTTGTTGACGTCTAATCACATCCCTTACGTACATTTGTGGTGAGGTTTTCTTCCCCTCAAACTCTGGGTAAAAGAAAGTTAAGGGCAGAGACTTCTCGTGTCCGGTTAACATCATGTGTGAACTAACTCCAGTGGTGGAGTGTTGCGTGCTGTTATAAGCTCCCATCACCTGTGGAAGGTATCTGTCCCAATCGGTCATGTACCTGGAACAGTATACCCTCATCATCGACACTAACATTCGATTTTGCCTTTCCACTAAGACATTCGTCTGGGGATGGTATGACGTGAAGTGACCTTGAGCCACCTGTGAACGCCTCATGAGCTCTTTCATAAGTTATCCCACGATGGCTGTTCCGTTATCCGATTGAAACGTCATCGGACAACCTTGTCTCGCTATCCACGCATTGATAAGGTGATCGCACGTCTCTTCTGCTGAGGCGGTTATGCAGGGCAGGGCTTCTGCATACTTCGTGAAGTGGTCTATCATGACCAAGGCCTGATAATAGCCACTGTCTATCATACATATTTTCTGGTGGTCAATCTGTATCACCTCGTTGAATTCAGATGACTCTATCGACTGCAAGGGAAATCGCAATTTCCTTGGATCCTTGACTTGTTGGCATGACAGACATGCTGTCACCCACTTCTCGCATGCCTTTTTCATTCCAGGCCACTCAAAGCGTTTCAGAATCCTCTGGTATACTTTGTCGATCCCCTGATGGCCCATCTGATCGAGCGACCTGAATAAAAGTTCTGTCTGATAGAGTTGCGGCAACATTATCGCGTTATTTTTGTAGAGGACTTTGTCTTCTTCTCTTCTCTTGTAGGCCACGATCCCCTCCTTGTTCAGATACAACCTTCCCTTTTTCTGCATGAAGTACTGTCTCAGAATACGGTAACTGTGTTCCTCCAGGTCACCTTTGTCTGGTGTTTCATTTTCGATCCACGTTTTCAAGTTAATCGTCATGCGGTAGTTTCTTTACGCTCTTAGTAAATCCGAGAGTCGCCTTCAAGTACCTCTTCATGACCCTCAATTGACTATTCGTTTCATGGGGCTGATGCGTGTCATCTTCCATCTTCACGCACCAAAGTTCGCCAATGGTTCTGTATCTTGCCTAAAGGGTTGAAGATCAGTCCTCACTACTTCTTTCTGCGGCAACAAACTCATCGATCGTTCCAATACCACTATTGTTTCTAGATCATCCGCTGCATTTTCAAACACTGTTTTGCTGGGTAGCGATCACTATCAGGGTCTTGATGTAGCTCTCTCTCCAGGTCTGTTGCTCGAATCTCCACTAGTAACGCGTGGATCGCTAGCTCTGACAATTCCGACCCTGTGCTCGAGTTTCTGACTGAGTAAGTGTCAGTTCCTGAATTCCTCGAGTTCTCATCAACAGAAGATAAATTCACTGAGCATATTTTCTCTTCGAGATCAGTTTTATGAGCTCTTCTCATCCATTTGATCTCCCCGGACAACATTTTATCCTCCAGGTTTTGTTCCTCACTTTGAACATTTTCCTCTTCACGTGACTCCCTGGACAAACTTTTTTCTACCGGGTCTTGTTGATAAACTCGCCTGTTCCCTTCATTGTCCTTCTCTCCGGACAAACTTTCTTGCCCCAGCTTTTGTTCAACCTCTTCGCCTTTCTGATCCTGATCCTCAAAGGTGGCGGTTTTCCTTTGTGTCCCTTTCACCTGTTCTTTTCTTTTGTAAGTTGTACTTGTCCAGACGTTTAGTGGTATCGAGGACACTAGTTACTGAAATTTTGTCCTACAAACCCTTTCCTTTTCCTTCTCTTGACGTCTTGAGGGCTTAATCTTTATTTTCTCACTGACTGTTAGCGGTACCATGGCTGCTGCCCACTCGGGGTCAATTCTCTCTCTCCAAAAATTCACCCAGCATCCGCATTACTTGCGGAGTGATCTGCACCGTTTTATCCAGCAATGAGAGACTGTTTATGTTCATACGAGAGAGTTGCTGTTGAACCAGGTTCGAACGTAGCAACAGATCCAAAGGCACCGGGACCTTCTTTGCTTTGATAAGGTATTTATTTCCGCTGCCTTTTCCACCGGTAACTCGGGGTGTCGCGGAATTGGATGTCCAGATTTGTCTACCATCTCGTCAAGGGAAGCGTCTCATAGGTTTCTTTGTCCAGAAACCAGAATCCTTCCTTCATTTCCCCCTGATTGGCTTGTTTCTGTTCTAGTCTTTCATAAAACTCAGTCTTCTTGCTGAGGCTGTCAGCATTCTGGTGTTTATCACTCATCCTGTGCTCAATAATCATGTGGTAGCCGCCTAATCTGACTATCTACCGACCAATATAGCTCTGGTCCATCGAGTACGTCTTCAACCCGGATAATGTTCTATTGTCCACGCGTAACTTAAAGGGAGCGCTCCCCAAGTATGCGCGGTACTTCTTCACGAATGTGACCACTGCAATCACTTCTGCTTTGGTGCACCATACTTCATTTCAGTGTCACTCAACACTCTACTGCCATATGCAATTGGACGGAGAACTGTTCTCTCATTCCACTCCTGCTCCTCATGCAGTATTCCTGAGATGGCTACTACTGATGCATCTGTGTCAAGAACATACATGCCCTTCTGTAGGCATGAATAGCACTGGCGCTTCGCACTTTTCCGCTTTATGTTCTCGAAGGCAGCTTGAGCTTCTTCTTTCCATTCGAACTTCTCTCCTTTGTTGCGCATCAGCTTCTGCATGGGATACACCTTGTCTGCGTATCCTTTTATGAACTCACGGTAATAATTGGCAAATCCTAGGAAGCTAATGAATTGTGTGTCTGTTCTGGGAGCCTTCCATGTCAACACAGCCAACATTGCTTCCGGGTGCGGCCCCATGCCATGCCTGTCCACCATTTTTCCCAGATACTTGATTTTACATTTCGATGGTTTGCATTTCAAGCCTGCTATTTTCATGCAGCCAAAGACCTCATCGAGCCGATCAATGTGGTTTTCCAAGTATGTGTTGCTATGACCTCGTCATCCACGTAACACATCACAAAGTTCGTGTACTTCTTCGTCACTCTGGTTAAAACCTGAGCCATCAGTCTTTGAAAATTTGCTGTGGCGTTGCACAAGTGAAAGGGCATCCTCCATTGGTACAACCCCAATTTACATGCGAATCCGGTCTTTTCTCTGTCCTTCTTCCGCAGAGGAACCTGCCATAAGGCAGAACCCAAGTCCAGTCTGGTGAAGAACTTGGCGTCACCAAGAGGCTCTCGTCTTTTCGCGGTATTGGGTACGCATCTATTGTCACCGCGTTCAGGTAACAAAAGTCGCAACAGAGCCTAAGCTGCCCCCTTCTTCTTGGCCATGACTACCCCGCAAGCCCAAGGCGATTTCGAGGGTTCTATCATGTCGTATTCGAGCAAAATTTCTTTTAAGAGGCGTCATTCTCCTTGCGCCTTTCCAATGAGGAATGGCGCCTTCCTCGAATTCTATTTCGTGTTCGACGAAGTTGCAACAACCGATATCCGCCTTAGGTTTTGAAAATACGTCCGCGTTCCGATTTAAAACCCCCCGTAATGATTCAAAATTTCCCTCATCTCTTTTTCCTCTCAAGTGTTCTATCTCCGTCAAAACTGGTTTGTCGGATTCTAGTTCATAAGACGAGGGGCGTTCCGGAAAAATTGAGCAGCTCGACAAGCCGTCATCCGTTTCGGTTTTCTTTGAAAACAGTCTACTAATAGATTTAAATTTTAACTTTATCAGCATGATTCGGGCAGTCTTTCACGTTATATCTCTACAAATTTTGTGTCTCCTCATAGTCGTTTTTCATCGGCAAAGCGTAACCAAGTTTCTTTCCACGCTGGATCGAAACAGTGGTGTCGAGTGTGTTCAATAACACCTTGGCACACAGCGCGTTTCGTGTTACTGGAAGCTCCGGCCTAAAATCACCGAGCTTTGACTAATTGGGTTGGGTACCAGGCAAATTTGTTGACGATCACTTAACAAATTTAAAATTTTCATCCTAAAAATCGCTATTACAGCTTGTCCGGGCTGTAGTTTTGCCTTTCTATCTAAAAAAATTAGTACCTTGTTCTCATCTGTTATTATTCTATTAATTGGTTTCTTAACGTTCTTCCGGTCCGGTTTTCTAGTCCTTATTAGGCCGTTGTTCAAATCAATCATCGCATCGAAACTCCGGACAAAATCACGACCCAAGATGAATTTCTCGACCACCAGGAAACTCATCCAGAGATCGCGTCCTCCCATCTGAAGGATCATTATTGGTGTCCTTCCGGCCACGTAGATTGCTCCGCGGTTGGCGGCCGCCAATCTGAGGTTCGTTGGAACTAGATCTTCCCTGGCGAAGCCCATTCTTTCCCAAGTCTTTGTTGGCATCACGCTTACCACTGCTTCTGTATCCAGTAGTCCTGTTACTCCAATTTTCTTCCCATTGGTGTCTAGCAGACGTGCAGTCACCTCTGCTTCGTGCCCTATGTGTACTGCATCTTGCTCCTTTCTACGGACCTTAAGTTCTTCCTGACCCAAAAAGATCTGCCCCATTTGGTCACTATCGGTTGTGACGTAGGTTCAGTGTAGATACTAATCCCGTCAACGTTCGACATCACTTGATAAGGTCCCTAGACTTCCACGTAGCACGTGGAGTTTCTTTGTTCGAGGACCACCCGTTTTCAACAACGCTCACACAGCCCTCGACTCAGTGCGTGGCTCTACTTCTTTGTTGCCAGCTCTTGCGGTTTTTCCTTTCTGCGTGCCTCCGCTTCACTCAACAGGCAAGCCTTGCTGGCTTTCACATCCGATAAAGCTTCCTCGTGCCTTGGATGCTTGATGTCCGCCATAGCATCCCTAAATTGCGGACAATCCAATTTAAATTGACCTTCCAAGTTGCAAAAGAAACACTTTGGGCCAAACTTCGCAATTACTCCTCTCATGAAACCATCATAATCGACCTCTGACGCATCTTAATCCTCGAGGCTAAAGCCTATTGCTTTCATGCCCTGTTTGTAGGCTGAAACATGATGGTCCGTCGAGCTGCAATTTGCACAAGAGCGTCTCTTGTCCATGTCGTCCCTTGTTTTGTACCAGTTGTTACCTTGGTTTGCTGGTCCATTGTTGAAATTGCCATAAATGTTTTTGTAATATCCAGATCTCGATGGAGGCTTCAGCAAAAGATATTCTTTTGACTTGAGTCTCAACGCATCTGGTGTCGGCGCATTGGTTGAGAGTGGTGTGTAATATGTCGCCAACATCGTTCGAATCTCATCATTCTTCACACCATCGATGAATTTTGAGGCTACTGCCACGTTCATCCTTCTGTTCAACTCATCTGGTTGTCTACGCCTCCCAGCATTTCCAGATCGTCTAGAAACTTGTCTATCGTCTCATCTTCACGTTGCGTCCGTTTCTCGAAGCTCATCATTGCTTGGTGTCCCTGCACCCCTGAGTCGAAACGACTTAACAAGATTTCAAAGATTTTCTCAGCAGTGTCCCGCTGGTATTGCTTTTTGGCCATCACACAGTTCAGGGCTGTCCCTTCCAAGTTGCTGGTAAGCGCACTGCATTTTTGTCTTTCTGTCAAGAACTCTTCTTCAAAAAGCAGTTTCATTACCTCTATCCATGTATCAAAACAGCCATCAGATTCATCTTTATAGCATCTTGGTTTCTTAAAATCCTTCTGGACTTTTCACTGCGTTCATTGGTTCTAGATAACCTCGTTAGGAATGTTTCTAAGGACCTGTTCAAAGATTCAAAGGCTGTGGCCATTGATGTCGCGTCCCTTGAATGCCCCGCTTGAGCATCATTGCCCCCTGATAGAGGCTCTGGATTTTCCCTCCTGTCCGAACCGCTGCGATGACTTCTTCCTTGATTCCCATGACTCGAGTTATGAAATCATATCTCCCAGTCGCATGTGTGTCTTGCGTCGGTCGTTCGTTTGATGTCGGTCTGGTGCCAGTCGAACTTCCTCTGATGTTTGGGCCCCGTGGGCTATTGTCCCCTGTGGCATAGCTGGATGAACTGCCTCTTCCTCTAGTGGATCCATATGTTCTTCTTTTATTGGGTTGTTCATTGAAGTTCACTCTCGGCTCCTTGCCGGGTTCTCCTGAGTTTGGTTCCCCATTCTTCGATCCACTCCTGCTTCCTAATAGCCCATCCAACTTGTCCATGATAGCCTGAGTTCGCCTCTCCGTCATCGCGTCTATCTTCGTGTCAAGAGTCCCAAGAGTCTGCTCTTGTTGAATTCTCAAATTCTCCAAGTCATCTCTCAATCGTAACTCTCTTTGCTCAGCTTCCCTTGTCATTCGCGACAAGTTCTTGGGCAAGTGTTCATACGTTCTCTCCTTCAATTGTTTTTCGCTTCTGCTAACTTCTTGTCTGTTGCGGTTGATCTCTTCCCGCAGGTTTTCTCTCTCGACGCGGACTGCCGTTCCTAGTTCACTCAATTTTAAGGACATCTGTTCATTCTGTTCTCATATGCTGCCCACAAGGTTGGTCAAGGCTTCTTCGATTGATGCTCCGTTTTCGTTGTCCACTAATGGCGTCACAAGTGGCGTTGTCAATCTATCGGTTCCAGGTAGCTTGATGTTGGTCGAGACTCGGGTCTTGATTCGCTGCCTCAACGTCTCTTCATGATCCACTTCTGGATCCGCAGGTGGGTTACATAGCCATGTTCAAAAATTCGTCAGTTGGGTTAAAATTCGTCATGTTCAAAAAGTCTCCTGACTGGTCTAATCCCTTTTTGGTCTTGCTTCTTGTCCTGAATACACCAAATCGGTCCATAGAGCCACTCTCCCTATTGGTGTATGCATCAATCTCCTGAGTCGAACTATTGAGGCTAACTTGAGATCCGAACTCATCTTGCTCGTCATCATCCTCCTCCTCTTATGGGTTTCTGCTCAATCGCCTGTACCCGTTCGCATGGTAATGGAAAGAAGTTTCCCAAAGTGTTCTTCACTCTTTCTGAAAACGAAGAGGACTTTGCCGGTTTCTCCGTCACACCTTGCATCATAGTGTTGTCTGTTGGTGATCTTGTAGTCGCCACGATTTCGTAGGAATGTCGGACAGTTCCGATATCTCTTCTCGGTCTAGAGTCGCGGTGGAAGTGGCAAAATCTTGGCCTTGTTTTACCGGAGTAGATTCGGTCGCCAATCTTCTGTTTCTACTTCCTTCAGGTCCATGTCCGTCCCGGTTCTCATCCATGGCCGGGTCCGGATCGGACTCTACTTCTAATATTGCCTTTTGTCCTTCTAAGGAATTTTGACTCCTGGTTTCAACTTTTCCGCCTGAAACTTTCTTCCCTTTGTCGTTCCCGTTTTGTGCAATCCTCTCCACAAAAGTGATGTTCATAGCTTTTCTTTGTTTCTCTGGTATGAATTTCCTAGAGCTATCACTTAGTTTAGGTATGCTTGCCTTGTCCAGACCCATCTTTGATTTATCGCTTCTTATTACCTATACACTCAATTCGATTGCTAGTGTCCTTATTGTTTGACTACTGATAAAAATAACACAACACAAAAAATTCCAAAAGTTTCACTTAAAAAGTGTCCACGAATCCTTGTATGTTATCACAGTACAGCGTATATACAATTTATTCATAACTACCGATTATTGTTTGTAAAGATATGAAGCTACCACAGTATGATGATATCAATGTATTTAGAAGATAGTGTGCTCACTAGCCAATCAAAAACAGATATTATTGATTCAAAATCCAAAATGAAGAAGAATAAAATATTATGATTGAAAAACGTATGTGTTTTGTACTTTAGTTAATCGCAATACAATAGTCAAACTTGTTTGTAAAGAAAGAGCTTTTCCTGTTAGCTGCTGCACCAAACAGGCAAAACTTGAAGGCAGTAATTTTCTCAAATGGGCGTCTATTGCACCCACTGAGTCCTGTGCTACCTATCTGCCTTCGGATTGCCCGAGCTAGACCTACTAAAATCCTCAAGGCAATCTTTTTTCCAAAAACGATTTAAATTTTAATCCCTACAACTCAGTGACAATATCCTATTCAATTTAGACTTAGTGTCGCGAATATCCGGTTTTAGTTTAACTCTGAACTTTTTGAAAGGCAAGTTACCAGAGCAGTCACTGGTTTCTAGCCTGACACCTAATAACCTAATAATCTTAATATTTACTTTTCTTTTGTCTACTTAAGTTTTGACAAAAATAGGACTCTTCCCGATTGGCAAAAATAGGACCCTTCAAGACTGGCGAAACTTGGACCCCTCCGGATTGGCGAAATAGGAACCCTCCGGATTGACAAAAATAGCTTTTCCGGGACTTTTAAAAATCTCACCCGAGACCCTTCCGGATACGTTCTCCGATGCTATTATGCTGTAGGAACTAACTAGAAAGGGTGTAATTTCCGTCCCTAGACCCTTCCGGATCGAAGCTAAATCTCTTGTTTTGCTATTCTACTCAACTGTGAAGGGTCTTGTAACTAGCCTAGTTTCGACTGAACGATGGTTTTCTGGGTTCTTTGGCCCTCCCTTTTTGTCTAAAACAACGTACAATTGCATTATTCAACCGTTACTACCCTTAAGCAGGGTCATAAGGGCTTTTTAAAAACATTTTTTTTTTTACAAAATGTGAAGGGTCTTTCTTCACTAATTGGTAAAATTGCTAAAAACAATCTTAAAAAATTTTCAAGCTTATTTTTCGAATAAATGAAAATTCTATGAGTAAGCTCATCTAATTTCTGATCTAATGGTACTAGGATCAACTTGATGTCCTAACAAAATTTTTTTTTATTTTAAATCGTTTCGTTTTTCAAAAATCAAGAAAATTTGGTTTTCGGTACCCAATTAGTTCCAACCAATTCCGAACTAAAGTTAACCGTTTCCACCGTTATACTAGTTTAATTACGAATTAACTCACTAACTTAGTGCGTTTTCCGTTTCAAAAAAGATCGAAATCTCAAAAATTGCGATATGTGGGGGGATCAAAATATCACTATTTTGACCCCAAAAACCGGACTGCTTACTGTGTTATTCACTGAAAAACGGTATAGGAGTATTAATATAGGCAGTATAAAAGCTATTGCTAATATTATTTTTCCCCTCCGGGTTTGTTCAATATCCGATTTAAGGTGCTTAACTCGGAAATTCACAACTCCGTGGAGGGTCACTTCAGTGCAGTCACTGTCGAGCTCCCCACAGATTGATATCTTACTTTTGGTACCAAAAGGGATACAAAATTTGTTAACGATACCAAACAGTCGATTGTTGTTGTCATTGAGCACCTTCTTGTCTTTCCTTGCACTGCTTGCCGGATCAGTCTTCTTCTCTAATCCCGAGACCCATCCGGATTGCGCGCAAATTAGCATTAACGTGCTTAAATACTCAAATAACGCAACCGTACAAGCACCACAAACGGGCAACAAACTTGATCATAACGATCCTGACTGATGTAAATGCCTGTAACAACAATATATCTAACAACAACAAACGGGAGGGTCGGATCACATGTTGTCTGGGGTAATCATTTCTACAGATTTTTTTTTTATTTTTCACTGTTTTTGGTTTTTTCCGTTATTTTTTTAAATGTATTTAATTTTTCTTAGGTACTATACTACTTTTTGTTTGGTTTCCTCTATATCTTTAAGTGTTTTTTGTCACGTACCACTCAGGCAATGACGGGACCGCGAGTTCCGCACCCTTCCTGGTTCGTGTATTTTCGGTCTTAACTAGATTAAAAAGCTATGCACGGGAATCCGGAAGGCTTCCGCGTTCTGATTTACCCTTCCGCCCCGGTGGTTAGGGGCTTATATCGGAGTGCTGGTTAATGGTTCTGCCGGTCATGATGATAAAAAAGGATAACACCCAGGAGCGGCATAAAAACATCTTTGTAACATTCGCCCGGAAGTACATATCGACGGAAAAAAAAGCTAGGTTCTAAAAAACACTGGCTAGCGTCTAAACACAGCTCTACATGTTTTTTACCGTATCTGCCAAAACCAGTTCTCTTGGTGGTCTTTCTAACATCGGGTCGACAAAAAACATTACTATTTCCGGCTTCGATCAGAACGCTCTAATTAACTGAATTACGCGCAAAAATAGTGAGCTCTGGTTGGGTCTCAGTTACCCCAGACCACGAGATCACTCTTAAAAACAAGGCTACTAATTTGTTTTTATATTACTATTGTTTTTGTTCAGTAGAAGAAATTTTTGCTAAAAAGTAAATTTCAAACAATTTCGCAACTATGTGCATCGTCAGGGTTTTTACAATAAACTACTCTAAATGACGATAAAACATCAATTTACAAATGTTATTTACAATAAATCACATACAATTTGGTTCCAAACCATCATGATAAAAAATTAGCCAATCACAGTTGACCTCTAAATTACTATTAAGATTAAAATACTTTTAACCTCTAAAATTAATTAAACATTTTTAAATTAATTTGTCTGGAAGTTTCTGAGCCATAATTTCGATTTAGACATGTACGTTTTGAATAAAAACCCAAAAAATTTTTGGGACTAAATTTTCAGTGTTAACTCCCTGCTCCTAAACTCATCGCGCTTGTTCAAGCCCGGTTTCTCTTTCCTGATATGTATTGCCTCTAGTGTTAGCAATTTTGTTTGGTTGTTTGACCTATCTATAATTTCCCAACTAAGATCTGCGCTATTTCCCTCAAGTTGGCATTGCTGAAGGTGGATGCCTACCGGTGAGTCTGCTTTCTTATGTTCCTCAATTCTAGTGGTCAAATGTCGAACAGTTTGTCCGACATAGGTGGAAGTGCATCCACTACATGACAGTTTATAAGCCACTCTTGACTTGAGGTCATTAGAAAATGCTGACTTCAGTGATGGTAAACATGATTGCAGTTTTCTTGTGGTGAAAACCACTTAAACGTTAGTTAATTTTCGTAACCTGTTAGCAAAATATTGGCTCTGGTTACCTCTATATTGCACCATCAGCATTGGGGGCTTCAATTCCTTTGGTGATTGAACTGACAAACCCCTGTCACTATCCAGGGGCTTGCCCTTACCCTCGATGATCTTGCACAAGGCGTCTGAAGCCACCTTTGCGGACCTCTTTTCAGGGTACTGATTTGTCAGCCATTGCGCCCTATTAGTTTCCATAGCCTTATCAAATTGCTCCTAGCTAGATGTACTCCTAAAAACCCTGTGTACAGTGCCTTGGATAACACTACGCTTATACTGAGTTGGGGCGCAGCTTCTATAGTTCATTATAGTCCCTGCATCTGTTGGTCTGTTGGTTTTTGATACCAACTGCAAATAACACGCCTGCCCTGTGATACATTTATGTTCAAATCCAGGAACGGCAAATTCCCCTCCGAATTAGTTTTCTCTAGAGTGAACTGCAAATTTGGATGAAGAGAATTGGCGGCATCGAGAAGACAACTCGGCTCCCCTCTGACTGTTCTAACAATGTCATCCACATACCTGAGGAACAATTTCACCTGGGGAGTATCCTTCTCCTTGCTCTTAGCTTGGCAGCAGCTTTCACAGTACCAGACTATCTCGGTTATTGATGCGTATACGTCATCGGATATTTTTCAGCATTTTAGATGATACCAGTTTCGGCAACTCTCGCATTCAACCCCCTTTGATCTATATGTGACTTTCCTGCTGCAACATGGGCACAAGCCGTTTTTGTCATTAATTTGCTGTACCCCCGTTCCCACCGGTATTTGTTGTCGTAGAGCAAATTCGTATTCTTTCAGCCATAAATTTTCCAGAATTACAGCGAGGGACGCGCCCATTGCTAAACCATCAACTTGTACATACCATGAATCATTACACTTGATATATACTTTGCTGACCGCCATATTCAAAGCCTTTTCATGGTTGCTCTTTGAATTTCAGGAGGAGACTCCTGGCTGTAAAGTTTCTGTAAAGCAATTTCAATTGCCTCCTTCAGGGGAACGTTGGTGTACAAACTTTTCACATCAAGAGATATTATGGTTTCATCCGGATATCTCTTGTTCAGTAGATGAAAATACAACTCACTTATTCAGTAGATGAAAATCATCATCTCCATCGAAGATGGATCAACCCTTTCCCTCAACTCCTAGCTTCTCATGATCTGAAAACGACTTCAGATGTTATTAATTCAATTCAGGACATCTCCAGGAAGCTAAAAGTATATAAAATGCAGTTCTAGTTCTCTTCCCGAGACCCCTCCGGATTCTGGAATCCGGGGAAATAATGTCCTTATTTCTTTCAGGAAGTCTGGTCACGTCGTCCAAACACCCTTCCTGGCAGGGATTTCAATACAATATCAATATATTGAGCTCAATATCAATATCTTCCATTCAATATCAATATCAATATCAAATAGGATGAAATTTCAATATCAATATCAATATCTAAAAGCCCAATATCTCAATATTATCACTATTTTAAGATACCAGAGACCAAATTCAATATTGAATTTCGAAATATATAATTAAAAAACTTATGTGTTTTTAAATAAGAATAAGGCCTTCTTTGATTTATAATCAGTGTTCATGTAATACCTCTTTGAAAGAGGCTCTTTCACATTTCAGAAACTTTTCATCACCATTTGTTTTATGTGTATGTGTTAAAACGTCACGTTTCAAGCAATGATACAAAATCCGTTTTTCTCAATATCTACAAAATATTCAATATCAATATCAATATCTAGCCTTCAATATCTCAATATTAAAATTCAACATTGACATCGTCTCAATCTTCAATATCTGATCATTCAATATATTGCAATCCCTGCTTCCTGGTTCTCGGGAATTGCTTTGTAACGATTATAGCTGCACAATCGTTACAACTCACTCGGAATCTTCTTCCAAGAATAATCTCAATTTCAATTTGTATCGTAGGCTTGTCGTTCACCTCGTCTATTTCAACGATTATTAAGGTTCTCGTTTTTCTCGTTTTCAGTTGTCGCGAAATCTAAAGGTCGTGACGTCTTTATTTTGAAAATAATTTTTCAAAATTAATATGAAACTCCAAATTAACCCTTCCGTGTTCTTTTTTTTCCAAAATTTAACAAAAAGTAGAATAAGAATTTTTTAAAAATGTTAATTCAAACGTTTTTGCACATTTTATGCATCGTCAGGATATAAAATTTTTTTATTTACAATAAAATGATCAAAGATCATGTATGAAATTCAAAAAGAACATGTTAGAAATTTTTAACCAATCACATTCTTACATCTGTTATTACGTAATCATTATTTCATCGATTATGACAATTTCCATACTTTTTTGTTACTTGAGTCATAATTTTTCGATTTGATGTTTTATCCAAACTGACATGTCAGTTTATTTATTTTTTTTTTCAAAAATTGCAATTTTTAGTCATGTTTAAACATGTACTATAATTTTAATGTCAGCTCCCTGCTCCTGAACTCCTCGCGCGTGTTAATTCTGGGGCGTTCTTTCCAAATATGTAAGGCCTCCAGAGTGAGGAGTTTCTGTATGTTACTTGATTGATCTATAATCTCAGACTTAAGCTCAGCGCTCTTACCATCCCTGTCACATTCTCTCAAATGTTGCCCTACTGGCGAATCTTCCTTGTGATGCTCTTCAATCCGCGTGGTCAAATGCCGGACCGTTTGTCCAACATAGGTGGAATTACATCCACTACATGTGAGCTTGTAGACCACTCTGGATTTCAAATCTTTCGCAAAGGGAGATTTAAGGGACGGTAGGCAAGTCTTGAGCTTTCTCGTAGTAAATATCACTTGGGCTCCGGCGTTTTGACGCAGTTTGGCAGCAAACCACTCCGATGCATTACCCCGGTATTGTAATGTTATAATGGGTGCACTGACCTTTAAAGGATCTTCCTTGACTGATGTTACCGTTGTTCGTGTGTCAGTTTTTCGGTCGATGATCTTATTCAACGTTCTTAATACGACACCATCTGACCATTTTTCAGGGTATTGATTATCCACCCATTGTTCTTTATTAATCTTCATTGCATTGTCAAAGTTTTCCCATGTTGATGTACTTCTAAAAATCCGATGGACAGTACCCTCAACTACATTGCGTTTATATTGCAATGGAGCGCAGCTTCTGAAGTTAAGGATAGTCCCAGTATCCGTTGGTTTTTGATACCATCCACATGTTACCTTTTTTCGTGAGTCCACATTAATGTTCAAATCTAGAAAGGCTAAGTCTCCGTTCGAATCCGGATTTTCGATAGTGAATTGTAAGTTGGGGTGGAGCTCATTAGCTGCTTTTAACACTATATCTGGATCCCCCTTTACCGTCCTCACTATATCATCTACATATCTTAGGAACGCTTTGACATTTTCTGTTGGTTTTTCTTGATCTCGCTGCTCTTTACATCTCTTACAATACCAAACCATTTCTGAGATTTGCTCATATTCTTTGTCGGATACATTACTACACTTTAAATGGTACCAATTTGAACAAGCTTCGCATTCGATCCCCTTACTTCTGTATGTTACCCTCCGCTCGCAATCAGGGCATAGGCCATTCCGGTTTTCATTTAGCTGTGTCAACGCAGGTACTTCCTTCATTAATGCATATTCGTACTCCTTTAGCCATAAATTGGCAAGAATGACAGCAAGGGATGCACCCATTGCCAACCCATCCTTTTGTACGTACCATAAACCATTGCATTTGAAGTGCACCTTACTTACCGCCATATTCAACAATTTCTTCATAGTTCCGCGTGCCAGTTTAGGAGGACTAGTTTGTTTGTACAGTTTCCTCAGTGCTATATCTTTTGCCTCCTTTAGTGGGACATTAGTGTACAAACTTTTGACATCCAGGGAGATAATACTCTCATTATAGTCTGGATCTATGTTCTCTATGATCTCCCGAGCCATTTGTGTGTTTGTCTCAATGTTTGCCCCCTCAATGTTGTCAAAAAATTTGGCCAAAGTTTTATTTAGATGTTCATATGAGCTCCCTGGCAGTGACAGTACGGGACGGAGAGGGGTTCCTTTCTTATGTACTTTAGCCAATCCAATTAATCGAGCTGGCTGCCCTCCCGTGGACCTAAGCCTACTATACAGTGCCTCATCGATCTCATCTTTCTTTTTCATGGCCAACAGTTCTTTGTTGATGTCTTTCTCAATTTTCATAACAACACTATCAGTTAAACCTGGTTTTTTGCTATATTGTTCCGATTGCAGCAGCTCAGTTAGTTTAGCCTCATATGTCGTTTTCTTCATTACACAGAAGCCAACACCTTTATTGAATGGGACTGCCAAGAGACCATTGTCCTTCAAATACTTCCTGGCTTTCTCAATCCCTCTATCCGACGGTGTTTGCCGCACACGTTTAGCGTATGATTTTGCAGCAGCTTCAATTTCACATAGTTTCTCACCTGGTACCTTTTGCGATTTAAGCTCAGATAAAAAATTATCAATGTCCACAAGAAAGTGAAGTTCATTGAAACGATCCCTCACCGGGTGCTTTGGGCCAAAACCTAACACTTCATGAACCCACTTGGGTAGCTCAATGCCATCTAGTGCTCTGACCGATTTGTCATTCACTTTCATTAACGGTCTTTCCTGCCGCTCTGCTAACACTGAAAATTTAGTCCCAAAATATTTTTGGTTTTTTATTCAAAACGTACATGTCTAAATCGAAATTATGAAAATGAAACTAACTTGGAAAATTGTGTTAGACTATTTAAAATTCTTTAAAAAAGTTCAAGTATCTGTACATAGACTGAAGTTTCTGAGAAAATGTCTGAAAAACGATCTAATACCGGACTTTTTGAAGTTTAGGGTCCCCGAGAACGGGGTTTTTTCGGACCAAGCTGTGCATAATTTTCAATTGAAACTACTAAGGACTGAAACTTCTAGGGCAAATGAGGATAGGAAAAGGTACGAGGAGATGCTAAGGAAAGCAAGATCACTGGTGCAAAAAGAAATTGACAAACAGTGGTGGGCATCCATTTTCCGATTCGTGAGGCGGCAAGTTGAGGCAAGCTTAAAGACAACATCAGAAAACCATAGAAAAAAGTTAGAAAAACTGTCCGAGAGACAAGATAAACCTCTTGGGGGGAGAAATGAGCGATCAGTTAGGGTACTTGATAATATTGAACTGCCTGAATGGGTATATGAAGTGCTATCAATGGGCCCCAAGCATCCAATTAGAGACAAATTTAACGAAACACATTTTTTGGCGGATATCGACATTTTCCTCTCACAATTGAAAAATCAAAAAACATCTGGTGAAACGTTATGTGAAATAGAAGCCGCGGCAAAGGCATATGCAAAAAACGTACGGCAAACCCCAAGAGACAAAGCCGTTGAAAAAACGAGGAAATATCTCAAAGATAATGGGTTGCTGGCTGTGCCTTTTGATAAGGGGGTTGGTTTTTGCATAATGAGGAAACAAACATATGAATCAAAGCTGGAATCCTTGTTGCAATCTGCTCAGTTTGTGAAAAAAGATGCAACCACTGATGAGGTGATACTGAAAATTGAGAAAGAACTTAACAAAGAGTTACTAGCCATGAACAAAAGAGACGAGATAAGTGATCAGTTATATTCTAAGATACGATCAACAGGGGGGCAACCCGCCCGTTTGTACGGTTTAGCTAAGGTACACAAGGATGAGACACCCCTACGACCTGTACTATCACTTCCCGGCAGCTCGTATGAGAATCTTAACAAAATGCTTGCGAAGTTTTTTGACAACATCGATGGAGCAAATATAGAAACCAATACTAAAGAGGCTAGAGAAAAAATAGAAAACATTGCTCTAGATCCGGATGAAACCATAATATCTCTTGATGTGAAAAGTTTGTACACCAACGTTCCCCTGAAGGAGGCAATTGAAATTGCTTTACAGAAGCTGTACAGCCAGGAGTCTCCTCCTGAAATTCAAAGAGCAACCATGAAAAGGCTTTTGAATATGGCGGTCAGCAAAGTATATTTCAAGTGTAATGATTCATGGTATGTACAAGTTGATGGTTTAGCAATGGGAGCGTCCCTCGCTGTAATTCTGGCAAACTTATGGCTGAAAGAATACGAATTTGCTCTACGACAACAAATACCGGTGGGAACGGGGGTACAGCAAATTAATGACAAAAACGGCTTGTGCCCATGTTGCAGCAGGAAAGTCACATATAGATCAAAGGGGGTTGAATGCGAGAGTTGCCGAAACTGGTATCATCTAAAATGCGGAAAAATATCCGATGACGTATACGCATCAATAACCGAGATAGTCTGGTACTGTGAAAGCTGCTGCCGAGCTAAGAACAAGGAGAAGGATACTCCCCAGGTGAAATTGTTCCTCAGGTATGTGGATGACATTGTTAGAACAGTCAGAGGGGAGCCGAGTTGTATTCTCGATGCCGCCAATTCTCTTCATCCAAATTTGCAGTTCACTCTAGAGAAAACTAATTCGGAGGGGAATTTGCCGTTCCTGGATTTGAACATAAATATATCGCAGGATAGGCGTGTAACTTGCAGTTGGTATCAAAAACCAACAGATACAGGGACTATACTGAACTATAGAAGCTGCGCCCCAACTCAGTATAAGCGTAGTGTTATCCAAGGCACTGTACACAGGGTTTTTAGGAGTACATCTAGCTGGGAGCAATTTGATAAGGCTATGGAAACTAATAGGGCGCAATGGCTGACAAATCAGTACCCTGAAAATTGGTCCGCAAAGGTGGCTTCAGACGCCTTGTGCAAGATCATCGAGGGTAAAGGCAAGCCCCTGGATAGTGACAGGGGTTTGTCAGTTCAATCACCAAAGGATGAAAAGCCCCCAATGCTGATGGTGCAATATAGAGGTAACCAGAGCCAATATTTTGCTAACAGGTTACGAAAATTAACGAACGTTCAAGTGGTTTTCACCACAAGAAAACTACAATCATGTTTACCATCACTGAAGTCAGCATTTTCTAATGACCTCAAGTCAAGAGTGGTTTATAAACTGTCATGTAGTGGATGCACTTCCACCTATGTCGGACAAACTGTTCGACATTTGACCACTAGAATTGAGGAACATAGGAAAGCAGACTCACCGGTAGGCCTCCACCTTCAGCAATGCCAACTTGAGGGAAATAGCGCAGATCTTAGTTGGGAAATTATAGATAGGTCAAACAACCAAACAAAATTGCTAACACTAGAGGCAATACATATCAGGAAAGAGAAACCGGGCTTGAACACGCGCGATGAGTTTAGGAGCAGGGAGTTAACACTGAAAATTTAGTCCCAAAATATTTTTGGTTTTTTATTCAAAACGTACATGTCTAAATCGAAATTATGACTCAGAAACTTCCAGACAAATTAATTTTAAAATGTTTAATTAATTTTAGAGGTTAAAAGTATTTTAATCTTAATAGTAATTTAGAGGTCAACTGTGATTGGCTAATTTTTTATCATGATGGTTTAGAACCAAATTGTATGTGATTTATTGTAAATAACATTTGTAAATTGATGTTTTATCGTCATTTAGAGTAGTTTATTGTAAAAATCCTGACGATGCACATAGTTGCGAAAACGTTTGAAATTTACTTTTTAGCAAAAATTTCTTCTTTTCATGTCTATCCTTGATGTCATGGATAGCAATTCTAGCCTGGAGCTTTAGATAAAATGCTATCGAGGGCCACCATTGTTCATCTATCCCTCTCCGCACTACCTCTCTGACATATAAAATAAACTGACATGTCAGTTTGGATAAAACATCAAATCGAAAAATTATGACTCAAGTAACAAAAAAGTATGGAAATTGTCATAATCGATGAAATAATGATTACGTAATATTAGATGTAAGAATGTGATTGGTTAAAAATTTCTAACATGTTCTTTTTGAATTTCATACATGATCTTTGATCATTTTATTGTAAATAAAAAATTTTTATATCCTGACGATGCACAAAATGTGCGAAAACGTTTGAATTAACAATTTTAAAAAATTCTTATCCTTCCGTGTTCGTCGAAATGAACGATTAAGACCTCTAATTCGTTAAAACGGTTAATCTTCCCACTCCGATGTAACAATAAAATTTCGAATTCGATTTTGCATTTCCGTACATTCTGGTCGAATGTCACATAATTTTAATTGTACACTGTTTTTATTATAATGCATTGACCATTTTGTATAGTAATTAAAGTGTTTCTTTTTCACTAAGCACAACACTTGTTTTAAAGGCAGTTAAAAAATTGACAAGCTGGATGGGCCGATTTTTTGCTACAGACTAGACAGGCTATGATTGAAAGAACTCTGAGAAAACGACTTGATTCAAGGCGCTGTGAAAATCGCTTAATTTTTGAACAACATGAATTTGGAATACTTAAATATTAATACAATATTACCAGATTTCCGCAATTGGTAAGAGCATATGCGCCGATTCCATTTTTTTCATATCAATTTTCTTCAGGTTGAAAATGCCCAAGAAAGGCAAGAAAGGAGGGACAGGGAAAGGAAAGAAAGGAAAAGGAAAGAAAGGAGGGAAGAAAGAGTAAGACATGACCTCTATCGAAGTTTTTGATATGGAATGTGGCAGCGGTGCTGCCCCTTATGCCTCATCTACTAACGTTCGCGGCTTGTAAACCAAAAAGTGTATCGCAGCTACGATAAATTAATCATGATCAAACTTTTGCTCAAATTATGAGAGAATGATGATGGCAGGATTGCCGAAAACGTTTTTATTTCAACCTTGATCCGACTTGTTTTTCTATTATGTTTTTGAAAGGGCGAATATGTTTTTTTACGTTTTTCAATTTTTTGACCATCAAAAATCTAAGTCTGAGTGGGTGGTGTGGTAATCTATATGAAATGTTTTACAGAATCAAAATGGAATCCTATTTGACGGCTTTGTTTGAAGTTGCTGCTGCAATTGAAGTATGTGGTTTGATGGCAAACACCATAGTTTTTTTATAAACTGAGCATAGCGATTGTATTTTGTCTACCTTTCAACCAGCTCTTTTTGACAAAATTAAAATTATCCGTACTTGAATTTAGTAAACCCGGTAAAGATGATATCGCCGGGTTGGCAGCAGCCAATGCAAGAATTTGGGAGCACAGACTGGACAACATTGAGAAGTCGCGCAATGAATACAGGTTAAAATCTACCTTATAAATGGGGGATGCATCTCTCTTAATATTGCAATAGACCATTGATTGTGGTTCCGTGCACTTTTTTCAACAAACCTTTTCGATCAATCGAATCATGAAAAATCTGAATACTTACGAATCTTCTTAAAGGTAGTCAAAATCGGGAGGAAAAAGCAGACCCTACCCAATAGTTTCTTTCTTTTTTCTTATTAACCCCTCGTCCGACTCAATGGAGGGCCAACCGAGGGGGAGGAGAATGTCATCAATTTCGCCGTAACCGGTGATCCCACCTTGAGGAGGCGGATGACACTGGGAAACCTCTAACCATGACCGTTTCTCCGGTTCTGACACGAAAATTACGGATGACACCCGATGCGGACTAAACGCTCAATTACTTTCTACTGTATGATTTTTATAGCTAATATCACTTATCATTCTTGTTTTTTTTTCAACTAATAAAAGTGTTATTACAGAAGTCTAAAACGTTTTTTATCTTTGTTTTTATGTTTTTAAATCAATCAGTGTGGTCGGAACAGTGTGGGCTAATATCACAACAATTGACTGTCCAGGTTTCGAAAAATAACCAATACACAGAAGTGATTGAATATATTGGATATGCAGTACCTGTTTTGTCGTATGCCTCAGGCGTGGTATCCATCCAAATTGGATAAAAAAATTAATTGTAAAATTTCAGCTTAAAGTAACCTTGTGGATCTGCGGAAAGCCAAGAGACTACAAACAATGGCTAATACAGCTAGATATACTACCGATATCCATGTACCTAGAACTGAATGATATTTTGTTTTACTCTCAACACACAACGAGAAATACAACATCGACATACAGTGCTGATTTAAATTATCCGAACAAAACTTCAATTTTCAAACGCGTTTTTCTCAAATTTGGTTAAGATTAGACAAAAAGTGAACAGAACAAAAGTTGCTTAAAATTTTATCAGAATTAATATGGTGCAGTTTTTTCTCCGAAATTCTCAACCAAAATTTTACCCCAAAAAAGGGTCATTTTGGCGTTTTTCAATTAATCAAGAATTACGCTGAAACTACTTTGTTAATTGATGAAAAATTTATATCATTAGAAGTCTCTTCCGCAGCCCAACAAAGTTTAAGAAGGGTTAAATCTCCAAAAATTTGCGCAAATTGTTTCAAATTTGATTTTAAACAGAGATTCTGTGTTTTAAATAGTAAAAATCACATTTATTGACTATCAAGTAAAAATTTTTTCTCTGGTACTGGTTTTTGGAGATTTAATCTTTCTTAAACTTCGTTGGGCTGCGGAAGAAGCTTCTAATGACATATTTTTATCAATTAACAAAGTAGTTTCAGCGTAATTCTTGATTAATTGAAAAAAGCCAAAATGACCCATTTTTGGGGTAAAATTTTGGTTGAGAATTTGGGAGAAAAAATAGCACCATATTAATTCTGGTGAAATTCTAAGCAACTTTGTTCTCTTCACTTTTTGTCTAATCTTAACCCAAGTTGAGAAAAATGCGTTTGAAAATTGAAGTGTTGTTCGTTTTGTCCGGATAATTTAAATCTGCACTACTCGTGAACCAATAAAAACAACACACGAGACTAAATGAAGAATTTGAAGTTCCAAAGAATTGTCTCAAAAAGACAGGTGAAAATTTCTGGACGCGCACGACGAAACTAATAAACATTTTAAGCAAGCTCACGAACAAGCTCATAAACATTTTAAACAAGCTCACGAACGGTCTATACGATACAGCAGCGACTGAAGTATTTTTTTTACAATCAACGAAAGAGACAAGAAGAAACCCTTTCAAGATTGTGATCAAGAAGACCAGAACTACTGCTAGACAAAATTTCTTTACAGTTGCAGCCATCAACGACTGGAACTCGCTACCCGAAACAGTAATATCAAGCGAGAGTGTATACGTTTTCAAATCAAGACTAGACAAACTACTGCTAGACAAAATTTCTTTTCAGTTGCAGCCATCAACGACTGGAACTCGCTACCCGAAACAGTAATATCAAGCGAGAGTGTATACGTTTTCAAATCAAGACTAGACAAACTATGGGCGTCTGAAATATATGACGCATCGTTTATGGAACGACGAAATGGACGTCCAAGAAAGAGCTGGTCGACAGAGGCCTGGGAGGCCTATAGATCAGAAGTTAGCCTGTGAACCTGTGAAGTTGAACTCTCGAAAAACGTATCAACAAAGCTTTACAAAGACTTTTTTGTGAAGAAACATACTGAAGCAGAATCATGCACGTGGAGAATTCTGTGCTCATGTGGTTCTTGTAACCCAGTGATTAAACATCGCGCCAATTGAAAACTGATGAGTTAACACCCACCTTTAGATTAAATGACCTAAAGTCATGTCTACGACCATTACTTTGACGCGAAGCTGTTCCATGTTTTAGGGATGCAGCCCGCTCACTGGCATTGGCACAAAACAATATGCACACGCATATGCATTTGACAGAACGAGACACTATTGATGTTGTTACATATCTAAAGAAACAAGATTTGACAAAGGAAGAGAAGGTAGGCTATCGGTTTAAGCTTTCGAAACAAATTTTGAAGATACTTGTCGATGGCATGGAAAAGGTTTTCAACTGTAATAATATTGTTTAGATAAGTTCGCTGGAGCATCAACTAAATGAAGCAAAGCGCATGGCCCGAGATGATCGGGAGAAACTGGTTAGGCATTTAAAGTTATTCCGTGGTGGTTCCAGTTCGGCGACGTTATGATTTCCAGAGTTCTATCTCTGGTGCAAGCTGAGCAAGGGATCGGCAATTTACTAGCCTATTTTATAATTTTTAAACTTTTCGTCAGTTGAACTTCTTTTAGTTTTCCAATCGCTTTGAGTTACCTTTATTGAGATGGGATAACATGCTTTTGTCTGTCTGTACGTTTGAGGGACCTGAGTATGGGCGTGGTTTTTTAAAAAACCGTCTCGGCCTTAAGTTTTGTAACTTATAACTGTGTTGAATTGTCCGTGAGAAAAAATATGTTGACCAGATCACAGACTACGAGAGGCGTGTGAAGGAGTTAGAAGAGAGTCTTGGCATGAGGAATGCGGATGTGCAGACCATGCAAAATGAGCTGAAGATGGTCAAGGAGTTCAGGAGGAAAAGGGGCCAGATGCAGAAAGACCTGGATGATGTGAGTTGTGTACTGATCAATATGATGCTAGTTTGAAATCTGTCTGTTTGTATTGAAGAGATATTCACTCAAAAATTAGTTGCAGTAAACTTGATTACACAATCGGAGCTAAGTGTCATATTATGGACTGTAAATAGAAGTGCTCATTTATTTGATGGCACTTTCGCATAAGCCGTCATGGCGCAGATGCCAGGGCGTGTGACTCTTAATGCCGGAGTTCGACTCTGGCACTCATCTTTTATTCATGTAACTTTTCTTTCCTTGCTTACTTTTTGATCCTTTTGGAGCTAGTTTATGCCGTTTGTGTTTTCGATGTCACAGCTTTGCCTGTTTTAAATTTTAGTGAATTTGTACAAATAAGAAGATGGGTAGCTAGGAATTACGCAAAATAGTTGTCGAAGGGTATTCTTAATGATATGGAAATTGTTTGATAAAGGAGCAGTTTTTGTTTTCTAGATCAGGGATCAGATGGTCGAGGAGCACAGAGTCCACAAGGGAGATTTGCAAAAGATGGAACAGAAGTTCTTTGAGGAGAGGGTGAGTTAAGAAGGCTCAAGCCATAGCCAAACAAAACAGTTATTAAAAAATGTGAGCAATATATTGAGTTTTTTCTGTTCAGATCCGAATGAAAGAAGAGTCGAATGCGAGAATTGAGCAGATCACGAAGAACGCTCATGAGGAGGCTATCAGGTACATGCCGGTTTGAAATTGGGTGATGAATGAAATTATAGAAAAGTGGAGCCTTATGATAATTTTAAATCGGAGATGACTGAAAGCTATTAGCATAAATCGAAGTAATGACAACCTAAGCATGAAATATGAAGTGTGCTTCAGAAATTTAGACGAGAACACTCGCTCTGTGTACAAGGAAAATGTGCGTCTATCAGAGGCACTTCATCTGCATATGACGTCAGAGGACAAGCTGAAGAAGAAGGTGGATAATCTGGAGGGAGTCACTGGAGACTATGCGGCCGAGAGGGATCTGCATGACGTGCTAGTGCAAGAGAAGATAATTGAAGCCAAGAGGCAGAAAAACCACATCAAAAAGGTAATTTAGAGTTCATTTGTTTTTGTAATGGGTGACATATGGCTCCAAAAACTGATAATTATTAGCCTGGCAATTAGCAAGAGTTATGAAATCGGAACATGACTTTTCCAGTTGAACAACCTGTCTAATAGAGTCACTGCATCATTTGTTCAACGCTGTGTTTTTTTTTCAGCAAGATACATATTTCAATTATATTAGCATTTTAAATACATATTTCATTCGATTTTTATTTGCGTTTTAAATACATAGTTCATTCAATTTTTTATGTTCTAATAATTTCGGATATATATTTGTTTTTTATTAGTTTGACTTTAAAGGTTTAGTCTTATATTCTATCGACTTATGGGTGTGATATTGCGTCATTTGATGTGCAAAATGTTTTTTTTTCTATAAGACATGGTTTTTCCAGCTGAATGGGCGTGTCATCAGTTATTGTCGGCTAAGTATAGCTTTGTAAATTTATTTTATATGCTAATTTAACAGTGGCAGTTGTCTGACTTTAGGAGCGGATTTAGGGGGGGGGGGGGGCGGACGCCCCCTTCAGGGATTCGACCCCCTGCCGACCCAAAGGGTCCCCCCTTTGGTACTTTTTAAGAAATCCATTTTTGGCAGACCGACCCTAAAATTTTTCTAAAGGCGCCTTTGGCGCCAATATATACTAATTTTGAGGGGGAGCGCGCGCCAAAAAAAACGCAATTTTTTTGTCAAAATTTTCCAAAAAGTGCTCAGAAAATTTGGCCAAAACTGCTTCTTTTTAGTGCTTTAAGAGAGCTCGGAAAATCAATTTGGTCGAGCTAAAAAAAGGTTGTCAAATTGTTTTGAAAATACCCCCCCTCGAGAAAATCCTAGATCCGCCCCTTTCTGAATTGGCAGGATTTTTTCTCAGTTAAATTCAAGAGTAATCGAGTCAAGCGTTTGAAATATTCATTAAATTTAGTTTTTATCAGCATGTTTTCGCCAGTAATTAAAGGAAGGTATTTGCAATACGATTTGAATGCCAATGTTTGTTGTTAATTTTAAGCAATTCATCAGAAGCTATTGTTGAGATTTGCGTATTTTGAGAATCCAACACGGCGTTTAATTACCCAAAAACTGGATGCCTTAAGAGATTGCTTTTAACAGAACTCACAGGACTAGTAATTGTGAGTAATGTAATTCACGGTTAGTGATAGAAGTCAGCGAGCAGTAAGATGGCTCTTTATGCTGAGCCAGACGATGTCAGATAAAATTTGACCTAAATAGCAGAATTTTTTTCAATATTGGACGTGACACTGCACTCGGATTGTTGTTTTCTAATTGGATATTGTGGTTATTTACAGTAGTTTCAAATAAGTTTTTTTTTCAAATGTAGCTCTACGGCAAAATCCAGACTCTGGAGGACTCTCTGACCCACATCGTGTCTGAGTTCGAGGAGGAGAAGGCGAGAATATTGCACTCGGCAGAGGGGGAACTGCAGGACAGTCGGATGGAAATAGAGAGACTACGACGCGTGCTAGACCTTAAGACCAAGGAGAATGTCAAGATCAAATTTCTGGCCAGAAACATTCTAGACCAGGTAGACCTTGTGGTTATATATTAATGATTGATTTGTTCTTCATGACAGAAATATATTCAGTTTTGGGTTGGCCTGTGGATTTAATTGGTTAATATTTGACATATTTATTTTTCTTGCGATAAGCACGGATAGTGCAACCGAGTACTAGAGTTTATACCCGTAGATAACTTGATCACTTGGCTCATCTATTGTACGCCTCTGTTGGCAACATATTTAATGCAAAAGACTCATTTTGAACAGGACTGCATTGGCGTTATCCGTTCTATTCGAATGTTTTTTATTTGTTATAAATTTAAAATTTTAATTGAGTAATGTACGTAGTGAAGACTCTTACATAGGGCTTGCTGGTTTTTGTTTTTTTTTTGTTCAGGAAAAAGTCTTTGAATATTGATGCACTTGTGTATATATGCACTTTTTGAGTTCAATTGAAACTCAGCTGCTGAAAGTAACGTAATTAGCACTCTCCAAATACGAACGTGGAAATAGCGCACAAAAAAATCGTGAACGATTTCAAGTTTCCAAAGTGGAATTTAATTATCAGATTTCCCAGCGAAATGAAAGTTAACCTTTTGATGCAGTTTTATCAAATTTGGTGAGTGTAATCAAAAAAGCTCTAATCATAAATCGTTTTAGAAATTCAAAGTGCTTAAAGGGCGTCTATTTTTTCTTTGAAATTCGAAAGTTGAAATTTTTTCAAAGTCAGTGTTTTTGTTATGTTTACTTGCGTTCATTACCCTTTTCCAATTTTCAATTGGCTATGTTTTTAACTTTTTAATTTTTTTTATTAAAACTTTTCTTTGGCTTTGTTTTTAACTTTTCTTTATGTCTTTGTTATTACTTTTATTTTTTCAGGAAAAAGTCTTGAAATTTGTTTGCGCTATTTTTTCGCGGTTCGACTTCTGTTTTTTTTAAGTTCAGTTAATTTCCGTTTTTTTAAAGGAAAGCAAACTTCACTATCGAACAGAAAAAATGTAAAGGTAACAAAAAACGAGATCGAGTTCTAGTTTCGAACGTTGATTTTAATATTCAGATTTCCCAGCGGATTGAAATTTTTACATTTTGACTCAGTTTTCTCAAATTGGACTTTTTAAAATCAAAAATGCTTTTTAAAATCATAAATTGTTCTTGAAACTCAAAGAGCTTAAAAGCATCTATTTTTTCTTTTGAAATTCGAAGTTTTTTTCTTGTTACCGTGCGATCATTACTCTTATCCAACTGTCAGTTGGCTATGGTTTTTTGGTGTTAGAGATTTCGGCCTATCTTATATAAACTTAGTGGGCTTGGAAGGTTAGTCAAATGGTTTAACCTACGAAGTCTTAGAATGCGCTTGTGGTAGACTACGATTTCACTTTTTCACAACCTAAGTTGCGCTTCTGGGTTTTGCGTTCAGTTCTGGCTATGTTTTTTTTTTTTTGGTTAAGCAAAGTCGATGCTGAAAAAATTAATACGTTTTGATTTAATTGTTCCAGTTTTGGTTAATTTTTGTGCTTGGTCTGATTTCTTACTTCATTCAATCCAGGTTTATAACAGATCGGTTAAAACAATGTTAATAAAAGGGGCTTAAATCACGATTCAACCCTGCTGACAGTTTTTTTTTGCCTATCTGTCAAAAAACTTTCAGCAGGGTTGAATTGTGTTGTTGGTTTTTTTTTCCAGGAAAAAGCATATCTGTAGTTTTTTGTCGTTGTTTTTCTTTTTTTACGCTCAAGTTTGATTTTTTAGGGGTTTAACCTTCATTTCTTTTTAATTTCAGTTTTTTGCCTATCTGTCAAAAAGCTGTCAGCAGGGTTGAATTGTTCTGTTGTTTTTTTTTTTCATGAAGAAATCATATCTGTCTTTTTTTGTCGTTGTTTTTTCCTTTTTTACGCTCAAGTTTGAGTTTTCAGCGGTTTAACCTTCATTTCTTTTTACTTTCAAGTCAAATTAATTTGCCAAGTGGAAGGCTCATTACTCTTTCGAATAACAAAATTTTTAATAGTGCGTTTGACTCGTGGTTTTTAGATAGTAGTTGTCAGAAATCCCTGCAGAGTAGAAAGTATCTATTGATCCATGTTTCTCATATTGCGTTAGTCAATCATACAAGATACATGAAATTCAAGAGCTTTGAGGTGATATTTTTTTGTTCACCTCGGCTCTTTTCCAATTGTGTGTTGGCTATATTATAAATGAAAGATATGAATACCTTGAGCTCCAAATTAGAAAAATGTATCAACTGCGATTGTTTTCCGAAAAGTAATTGGGCTCTGAGATTTGCCAATCGAGGACAGTTAACTCACGATATATTTAATTCTATTTACGCTTAAGTGGCCGATTAACCCGGCCCAGAAATCATTCGAATTGATATGAGACAAGTTTTTTTGGAGCTATCAATGTGTTAGTGGGCGAGAACTAAATGACAACCATTTTTCTTTTTGAAATTTGTATGAAATCTTAGAGAGTTATGAAAGCACGCGTGGACTGAATTTTTGTGAAATTTCGCTTGTGTATGCAAAGTGCCACTTTGAGTCTGTGTGAACGATTACGCCGTAAAAAAAATTATCTCATTATGTAGGGAACATTGATGTCATAACAAATATAACGTTGAAGATGGTATGTACCAAAAATTGGTTTCAGCGATCTGAGATGGAGAGGTTCTTCCTGGACTCCTTGGAACAGGTGAGAGAGGAGATAGCAGTGAACCAGCTCATGTACAAGAAGGACGCCCAGAAGGCCTATCAGCAGCGAATGCTGGCAGCCCACGCTGGGAAGGCGGACTACCCCAAAGTGAGGAACTTTGCGGCCTCCAACCAGGAGACATCTACCAACACTGTCTTCAATGATTTCGAAATGGCTCAGGATTGGTAAGAGAAGAAATATTAAAACAAAGAAATGTATAAGATACATCTTATGGCAGCTCATTTCAGGGGAGGAACGCAAAGGTTTCGGAAATGAAAAAAGTCGACTTTAATGAAAGAACGCTATTTTCTACGTTATTGAGTCATCGATGGATATTTTTAAAATCAAAAAATGATAAGATTTTTTGTGGGGTGATGGGGGGTCTGTTGAATGAATGAAAATCCGGCAAAAATGACTTTTTGGGTACGTCTTGGAAATGTTTGTCCAAGAAATCGCGTTTGTCGGCGCTCGCTCTATCCTTAAACTTATTGGCACTCTTAGGGATAGTCGGCCAAAATGGATGTCCTAAGTGAGTACCGAGAGGGGATCATTTGGATGGCGAGGTTGTCGAATTGCTGAGACATTCTTATTTTGTAAATACTCTTTTGCGGAGCCGTTGAGTTCCTTTCTTGTTGCGAAGTGTAGTTTGGCCTCTGTTTTGTTTTGCTTTTTTTTGTGGGTTGAGTCTTTATGGTGTTTGTGTTGAGGTCCCACCTGGGACAGAACGTGGATATTGGGCAGTTAAGTTGGGAGCAGCGGGAGAAGGTGCTGAGACTGTTGTTTGCGAGGATGAATGGGTACAAGATGCACAAGCAGAGGACCAATCTAGCCCCACAGAGTAAACAACTGCCTGCAATCAGTCCAAGGTTCCTTTTTCAGATCTGTTTTTTGATGCTCGATACTAGTACTTAAGGACAAAAACATTCTGCAAGTATTTTTTTTTTGAGAATATCAAATGCTGCACTGAGTTTTGTTTATTTCACTAATATTTTTGCAATGAAAGTTTTATTACCAATAAACTTTCAGAATAAAATGGTTGATAGTTCATAATCGAAATAGAGTAATCAGTAATCATGAGACTTTTGATGCGAGTTATAGAACAAGAGGGTAGCAGTCGTCGTCATTGATCTAGCTTCAAATAAAAATTAAATCGTAAGTACTGCGTTTCAGCCAAGAAGCACATGCCACTGAAGATAACACATTCATAACACAACAAGCACTCGAAGAAAATTCAGACCGGGCAGTTCATTCAGCCGAACAGAATGCAAGTGACCAATCAAGAACAACGAAACTACCCGCCATCACAGATGCAGAACAACATTCAAACTATATACCTGAACAAGTAGCTGCTAATTGATCAAAGAGCTCTAAATTTACTCTGATATCATTTTATGCTTAGATTTCTCTTTAAAAAGTCTTCTATCATCTATTAACAGATTTGAAGTTGTATCTTCTCTGTAAAATATTGTAAATACGGAATGATTCCGTTGTTATGAAATGTACAGTTGTAAAGTCTATGGAAACATATTGTATATATACTTGAGCCGTCAAACACATCTTGAGTCCCTATGAATAAAATATTATTTTCATTCGAGTGTTCTACTGGCAATGTTTGACTAGCCCGACAAAGAAGAATAGTTGTGCGTGGATTCCATGGAGATTTTCATAAAACTTGGAAACACCTGCAGAGTTGTTGTTCATTTTTTGAATGATTGATCAGTTAGTTCCAAATTGAGCAGTCTATCCAAAACAGAAAACATCCAAACCAGAAAACTCTTCAAAATTTCTAAATTTACTGGATTGGAGGTACAGTATATTTCAAAAACAGGTATGTACAAATAACTTAGGACAACACTTTTTTGTGATAACAGTACCGTTAACGGCAAGTATCGAATGACTTAGTTTATCCTAAATGCTATTGGATCTGCGTGAGTTTTAACCGATTATGAACAAAGAAAACTCAGTTATTTGAGTCGTCAATAGACAAAATGAAGGCCCTTATTCAGATTGTGCAGTTTTTTTTCTAGGAAAAATTGATCACGCTCTGTTCTTAATGTCCTTGTAGGTTCCTTCGAAATCAAACTCAATTGATAAGTGGAAGTTAAGGCTTTTAACATCTTTTAAAAGAGCACAACTTACTGGAAGATTGCAAATTCGAACTCAACCAATTTTTTGAAGTAATCGTGTCATGCCAAAAAATTATCCTATAGTACTCACTTGCAAGAGCTAATGTTTTACAATAAAAAAACTTGATTTTTATTGTAACTTTTGATAAAAGCTGTAAGAAATTGAACTTGATGTACTATTAAACGTTAACAACTGTCACGTCTTGTGCCACTTGATCTGAATCATGCAGTTGCCCTTGATCCTTGTGGTCTTGTGTCCAAGTCCCAGTGGGCCATGGTTTTTTTTACCAGTTTTCATAAGTTCGAAATTTTAAAGGAAAGTGTAATTTTTGAACTTATGTTTAATTGCTTACTTTTTCGGCTTAATTTCTGTTTTTCGAATCAAACAGTTCTTACTATGTTTGTCAGTTGTCATGTAGTTTTGTCAATTTACCAACTCGGATTTTGAATTGGTTGTTTTTTCCAGATCAATCGTAGTGTGATACTAAATGGCTTTTTTGTAACCTTAATCGAAAAATTTTTTGCTTTCTTATGCATTTTTTTGAATTAGCAGGTTGAATAGGCTATTTAAGGGCGTGTGTTTCGACAGTTGAAAAGTAATAAATGACATTTGCTCTGAGGTTAAGTTTTTTTTCAATAAAACGGTTAAGACGCACTCACGTTTAGTCGGCGTATTGGACTAATAATGTGTCATTTCGTTATTTCAGGACATTTTTTTAGTAATAGGTTTAAGTTTTTTTTACAAATAAGCTGGCGATTGTAGTGAAATAGTATGAATCTAATATTTTTCTGGCCAATTGTTTTTCCAAATCAAAGAAGGGGTAAATCGTTGTTACCTTGAGTTAGTTCACCATTTTGTAACAGTTCTTTCTCTTCATTTGACTTTTTTAAACTCTCAAGCACAAATCAGACTGCTACATTGACTTTATTATTATATTACTTTTTAATTGGTCTAAATTTTACCGGAAAAGTAGAATATTACATCTGAACAGAAGCTGCAATCCAGATATTGTCTGTCAGAATAGACTTCTGATGAACGATAACAGCTGACTTCTTTTTCAACTTGTTTCTGCCAGTGTTATATTTGCTCATTGTTTGATGGTTTCCTGCGGAGTTGTTTTTTTGATGAATGATTGATCAGTTAGTTCCAAACTGAGCATTCTATCCAAGCCAGGAAAGTCTTCAAAATTTCTAAATTTACTGTATTGCAGGTACAGTATATTTCAAAACAGTTATGTACAAATGACTTAGGCCAACGTTTTTTTTGTGATAACAGCACCCTTAACCGCAAGTATCGAATGACTTAGTTTACCCTAAACATTATTGGATCTGCGTGAGTTTTAACTGATTATGAAAAAAGAAAACTCAGTTATTTGAGTCGTCGATAGACAAAATGAAAGCACTTATTCAAATCGTGCAGTTTTTTTTCTAGGAAAAGTTGATCAAGCTCAGTTTTTAATGTCTTTGTAGGTTTTTTTGAAATCAAACGCAATTGCTAAGTGGAAGGCATATGAGATCTCTTTTAAAAAAGCACAACTTACTGGAAGATTGAAAATTCGACCTCAATCCAGTTTTGAAGTAACCGTTTCATGCCGAAAAACTATCCTGTAATTTTCACTATCAAGAGCTTATGTTTTATAATGAAAAACTCGATTTTTATTGTGAGTAACTTTTGATAAAAGCTGTAAGAAATTGAACTTGATGCAGTATTAAACGTTAAAAACTGTCACGCCTCGTGCCATTTGATCTGGAATTGATGCAGTTGCCCTTGATCCTTGAGGTCTTGGGTCCAAGCCCCAGTGGGCCATGGTTTTTTGCCAGTTTTCATAAATTCGAAAAATTTAAAGGAAATTTATTTTCGAACTTCTGTTTAAGTGCTTACTTTTTTCGGCTAAACTTCTGTTTTTTTTTAATCGAACAGTTCTTACTATGTTTGTCAGTTGTCATGTAGTTTTGTCAATTTACCAACTCGGATTTCGAATCGGTTGTTTTTTTATTTACACATCAATCGTAGTGTGATACTAACTGGCTTTTTTGTAACCTCAATCGCAAAAACTTTTACTATATTTGGCATTTTTTGAATTAGCAGGTTGAATAGGCTTTTCAATGGCGTGTGTTTTGACAATTTAATAGTATTAAATGTGTTTGCTCTGCTTCTAGGTTTTTTTTCAATAAAAACAGTTATGACGCACTCACGTTTAATCGGCGTATTTGACTAATACTGTGTCCTTTTGTTATCTCAGGACGATTTTTATGTAATAGTTTTAAGTTTTTATACAAATGAGCTGGCGATTGTAGTGAAATAGTATGAATCTAAACTTTTGCTAGCCAATTTTTTTTTCCAAATCAAAGAAGAGGTAAATCGTTGTTACCTTGAATTTGTTCACCATTTTCTAACTGCTCTTTCTCTTTATTTGACTTTTTCAAACTCTTAAGCCCAAATCAGACTGCTACATTGATTTTATTTTATTATTACTCTTTGATTGGTTTACATTTTACCGAAAAAGTATAATAATACTACTGAACAGAAGCTGCAACCCACATTTTGTCTTTCAGAATAGACTTCTGATGAACTGTATTAGCTGACTTCTTTTCAACTTGTTTCTGCAAGTGTTATATTTGCTCATTGTTTGATCGTTTCCTGCGGAGTTGTTCATTTTTTGAATGATTGATCAGTTAGTTCCAAGCTGAGCAATCTATCATAACCAGGAAAGTCTTCAAAATTTCTCAATTCACTGGATTGCAGGTACAGTATATTTCAAAAACAGGTATGTACAAATAACTTAGGCCAACACTGTTTTGTGATAACAGTACCGTTAACGGCAAGTATCAAATGACTTAGTTTACCCTAAATGCTATTGGATCTGCGTGAAATTTAACTGATTATGAACAAAGAAAACTCAGTTATTTGAGTCGTCAATAGACAAATGAAGGCCCTTATTCAAATCGTGCAGTTTTTTGTTTCTAGGAAAAATTGATCAAGCTCAGTTTTTAATGTCTTTCTAGGTTTCTTCGAAATCAAACTCAATTGCTGAGTGGAAGGCATTTAACATCTTTTAAAAAAGCACAATTTACTGGAAGATTGCAAATTCGAACTCAATCAAATTTTTGAAGTAATCGTGTCATGCCAAAAAACTATCCTATAGTATTCACTTGCAAGAGCTAATGTTTTACAATGAAAAACTTGATTTTTTTTGTAACTTTTTATAAAAGCTGTAAGAAATTGACTTGATGAATTATTAAACGTGAACAACTGTCACGCCTTGTGCCACATGATCTGAAACTGATGCAGTTGCCCTTGATCCTTGAGGTCTTGGGTCCAACCCCAGTGGGCCATGGTTTTTTTTAACACTTTTTGTAAGTTCGAAATTTCTAAAGGAAAGTGTAACTTTTGAACTTATGTTTAATTGCTTACTTTTTCGGCTAAATTTCTTTTTTTCGAATCAAACAGTTCTTAATGTGTTTGTCAGTTGTCATGTAGTTTTGTCAATTTATCAATTTTTGAATTGGTTGTTTTTTTACAGATTAATCGTAGTGTGATACTAAATGGCTTTTTTGTAACCTTAATGGAAAAAATTTTTGTTTTGTTGGGATTTTTTTTTGAATTAGCAGGTTGAATAGGCTATTTAAGGGCGTGTGTTTTGACAGTTTAATAGTAATAAATGTGTTTGCTCTGCTGCTATGATTTTTTTCATTAAAACGCTTATGCGGCACTCACATTTAATCAGCTTAATTGACTAATTTTGTTTCCTTTTGTTATCTCAGGACGATTGTTATGTAATACTTTTAAATTTTTATACAAATAAACTGGCGAAGGGGTAAATCCTTGTTACCTTGAGTTAGTTCACCATTTTCTAACAGCTCTTTCTCTTCATTTGACTTTTTTAAACTCTCAAGCACAAATCAGACTGCTACATTGACTTTTTTATTTTGTCACTTTTTAATTGGTCTAAATTTTACCGAAAAAGTAGAATAGTACAACTGAACAGAAGCTACAATCCAGATATTGTCTTTCAGAATAGACTTCTGATGAACTGTAAGAGCTTCCAATATGAGCAGTGTATCCAAACACGGAAAGTCTTCAAAATTTTTTAATTTACTGTATTGCAGGTACAGTATATTTCAAAGAGGTATGTACAAATGACTTCGGACAACATTTTTTGTGATAACAGCACCCTTAACCGCAAGTATCAAATGACATAGTTTAACCTAAACGTTATTGGATCTGCGTGAGTTTTAACTGATTATGAAAGAAGAAAACGCAGTTATTTGAGTCGTCAATAGACAAAATAAAAGCACTTATTCTAATCGTGCAGTTTTTTCTAGGAAAAATTGATCAAGCTCAGTTTCTAATGTCTTTAGAGGTTTCTTCGAAATCAAACGCAATTGCTAAGTGGAAAGCATATGAGATCTCTTTTAAAAAAGCACAACTTACTGAAAGATTGCAAATTCGACCTCAATCCTGTTTTGAAGTAATCGTTTCATGCCGAAAAACTATCCTGTATTTTCACTATCAGGAGTTTAAGTTTTAAAATGAAAAACTTGATTTTTTTTGTGAGTAACGTTTGATAAAAGCTGTAAGAAATTGAACTTGATGTACTATTAAACGTTAACAACTGTCACGCCTCGTGTCGCTTGATCTGGAACTGATGCAGTTGCCCTTGATCCTTGAGGTCTTGGGTCCAAGTCCCAGTGGGCCAGGTTTTTTGCCAGTTTTCATAATCTCGAAAAAATTAAAGAAAAGTTTAATTTTTGAACTTTTTTCGGCTAAATTTCTGTTTTTTCTTAATCAAACAGTTCTTACTATGTTTGTCAATTGTCATGTAGTTTTGTCAATTTACCAACTCGGATTTTGAATTGGTTGTTTTTATTTACACATCAATCGTAGTGTGATACAAACTGGCTTTTTTGTAACCTCAATCGCAAAAACTTTTACTGTATTTGGCATTTTTTGAAATTGCAGGTTTAATAGGCTATTTAATGGCGTGTGTTTTGAGAGTTGAATCGTAATCAATGTGTTTGCTCTGCTGTTATGTTTTTTTCAAAAAAACGGTTATGACGCACTCATGTTTAGTCGGCTTATTTGACTAATTTTGTTTTCTTTTGTTATTCCAGGACGGTTATTATGTAATACGTTTAAGTTTTTATACAAATCAGCTGGCGATTGTAGTGAAAAAGTATGAACCTAAATTTTTCTAGCCAATTTTTTTTCTCAAATCAAAGAAGGGGTAAATCGTTTTTACCTTGAGAAAATTCACCATTTCTAACAGCTCTTTCTCTTTATTTGACTTTTTTAAACTCTCAAGTTTAAATCAGACTGCTATGTTGATATTGTTATTCTATTTTTTTTAATTTGGTTTCTATTTTAACTGAAAAGTAGAATACTACTACTGAACAGAAGCTGCAATCCACATATTGTTTTTCAGAACAAAATTCTGATGAACTGCAACAGCTTACTTCTTTTCAACTTGTTTCTGACAGTGTTATATTTGCTCATTGTTTGATTGTTTCCTGCGGAGTTGTTCATTCGATAAAAGTTGATCAGTTAGTTCCAATATCAGCAGTGTATCCAAGCCCGGCAAGTCTTCAATATTTTTTAAATTTACTGGATTGCAGGTACAGTATATTTCAAAAACAGGTATGTACAAATAACTTAGGCCAACATGTTTTGTGATAACAGTACCCTTATCCGCAAGTATCGAATCATTTAGTTTACCCTAAACACTATTGTTTCTGCGTGAGGTTTAACTGATTATGAACGAAGAAAACTAAGTTATTTGAGTCGTCAAAAGACAAAATGAAGGCCCTTATTTAGATTGTTCATTTTTTTCTATCAAAAATTGATCACGCTCAGTTCTTAATGTCCTTGTAGGTTCCTTCGAAATCAAATTCAATTGCTAAGTGGAAGGCATATAAGATCTCTTTAAAAAAGCACAATTTACTCGAAGATTGCAAGTTTGACCTCAATCCAATTTTGAATTAATCGTGTCATGCCAAAAAATGATCCTATTTTTTTCACTTGCAAGAGCTTATATTTTATAATGAAAAGTCTTGATTTTTATTGTGAGTAACGTTTGATAAAAGCTGTCAGAAATTGAACTTGATGTACTATTAAACGTTAACAACTGTCACGCCTCGTGTCGCTTGATCTGGAACTGATGCAGTTGCCCTTGATCCTTGAGGTCTTGGGTCCAAGTCCCAGTGGGCCATGGTTTTTTGCCAGTTTCATAATCTCGAAAAAATTAAAGGAAAGTTTAATTTTTGAACTTTTTTCGGCTAAATTTCTGTTTTTTTTAATCAAACAGTTCTTACTATTTTGTCAATTGTCATGTAGTTTTGTCAATTTACCAACTCGGATTTTGAATTGGTTGTTTTTATTTACACATCAATCGTAGTGTGATACAAACTGGCTTTTTTGTAACCTCAATCGCAAAAACTTTTACTGTATTTGGCATTTTTTGAAATTGCAGGTTTAATAGGCTATTTAATGGCGTGTGTTTTGAGAGTTGAATCGTAATCAATGTGTTTGCTCTGCTGCTATGTTTTTTTCAAAAAAACGGTTATGACGCACTCATGTTTAGTCGGCTTATTTGACTAATTTTGTTTTCTTTTGTTATTCCAGGACGGTTATTATGTAATACGTTTAAGTTTTTATACAAATCAGCTGGCGATTGTAGTGAAAAAGTATGAACCTAAATTTTTTCTAGCCAATTTTTTTTCTCAAATCAAAGAAGGGGTAAATCGTTTTTACCTTGAGAAAATTCACCATTTCTAACAGCTCTTTCTCTTTATTTGACTTTTTTAAACTCTCAAGTTTAAATCAGACTGCTATGTTGATATTGTTATTCTATTTTTTTTAATTTGGTTTCTATTTTAACTGAAAAGTAGAATACTACTACTGAACAGAAGCTGCAATCCACATATTGTTTTTCAGAACAAAATTCTGATGAACTGCAACAGCTTACTTCTTTTCAACTTGTTTCTGACAGTGTTATATTTGCTCATTGTTTGATTGTTTCCTGCGGAGTTGTTCATTCGATAAAAGTTGATCAGTTAGTTCCAATATCAGCAGTGTATCCAAGCCCGGCAAGTCTTCAATATTTTTTAAATTTACTGGATTGCAGGTACAGTATATTTCAAAAACAGGTATGTACAAATAACTTAGGCCAACATGTTTTGTGATAACAGTACCCTTATCCGCAAGTATCGAATCATTTAGTTTACCCTAAACACTATTGTTTCTGCGTGAGATTTAACTGATTATGAACGAAGAAAACTCAGTTATTTGAGTCGTCAAAAGACAAAATGAAGGCCCTTATTTAGATTGTTCATTTTTTTCTATCAAAAATTGATCACGCTCAGTTCTTAATGTCCTTGTAGGTTCCTTCGAAATCAAATTCAATTGCTAAGTGGAAGGCATATAAGATCTCTTTAAAAAAGCACAATTTACTCGAAGATTGCAAGTTTGACCTCAATCCAATTTTGAATTAATCGTGTCATGCCAAAAATTGATCCTATTTTTTTCACTTGCAAGAGCTTATATTTTATAATGAAAAGTCTTGATTTTTATTGTGAGTAACGTTTGATAAAAGCTGTCAGAAATTGAACTTGATGTACTATTAAACGTTAACAACTGTCACGCCTCGTGTCGCTTGATCTGGAACTGATGCAGTTGCCCTTGATCCTTGAGGTCTTGGGTCCAAGTCCCAGTGGGCCATGGTTTTTTGCCAGTTTCATAATCTCGAAAAAATTAAAGGAAAGTTTAATTTTTGAACTTTTTTCGGCTAAATTTTTGTTTTTTTTAATCAAACAGTTCTTACTATTTTGTCAATTGTCATGTAGTTTTGTCAATTTACCAACTCGGATTTTGAATTGGTTGTTTTTATTTACACATCAATCGTAGTGTGATACAAACTGGCTTTTTTGTAACCTCAATCCCAAAAACTTTTACTGTATTTGGCGTTTTTTGAAATTGCAGGTTTAATAGGCTATTTAATGGCGTGTGTTTTGAGAGTTGAATCGTAATCAATGTGTTTGTTCTGCTGCTATGTTTTTTTCAAAAAAACGATTATGACGCACTCATGTTTAGTCGGCTTATTTGACTAATTTTGTTTTCTTTTGTTTTTCCAGGACGGTTATTATGTAATACTTTTAAGTTTTTATATAAATCAGCTGGCGATTGTAGTGAAAAAGTATGAACCTAAATTTTTTCTAGACAATTTTTTTTCTCAAATCAAAGAAGGGGTAACTCGTTGTTACCTTGATTTAGTTCACCATTTTCTAACAGCTCTTTCTCTTCATTTGACTTTTTTAAACTCTCAAGCACAAATCAGACTGCTTCATTGACTTTATTATTTTATTACTTTTTAATTGGTCTAAATTTTACCGGAAAAGTAGAATAGTACATCTGAACAGAAGCTGCAATCCAGATATTGTCTTTCAGAATTGACTTTTGATGAACTGTAACAGCTGACTTCTTTTTCAACTTGTTTCTGCCATTTGCTCATTGTTTGATGGTTTCCTGCGGAGTTGTTCTTTTGATGAATGATTGATCAGTTAGTTCAAAATTGAGCATTCTATGCAAGCCAGGAAAATCTTCAAATTTTCTAAATTTACTGTATTGCAGGTACAGTATGTTTCAAAACAGGTATGTACAAATGACTTAGGCCAACATTATTTGTGATAACAGCACCCTTAACCGCAAGTATCAAATGACTTAATTTACCCTAAACATTATTGGATCTGCGTGAGTTTTAACTGATTATGAATGAAGAAAACTCAGTTATTTGAGTCGTCAATAGACAAAATGAAAGCACTTATTCAAATCGTGCAGTTTTTTTTTCTAGGAAAAATTGATCAAGCTCAGTTTTTAATGTCTTTGCAGGTTTCTTCGAAATCAAACGCAATTGCTAAGTGGAAGGCAACTGAGATCTCTTTTAAAAAAAGCCCAATTTACTGAAAGATTGCAAATTCGAACTCAATCCAGTTTTGAAGTAATCTTTTCATGCCGAAAAACTATCCTGTATTTTCCACTATCAGGAGCTTAAGTTTTAAAATGAAAAACTTGATTTTTTTTGTAGTAACTTTTGATAAAAGCTGTAAGAAATTGAACTTGATGTACTATTAAACGTTAACAACTGTCACGCCTCGTGCCACTTGATCTGGAACTGATGCAGTTGCCCTTCACCCTTGATGTCTTGGGTCCAAGTCCCAGTGGGCCATGGTTTTTTGCCAGTTTTCATAAGTTCGAAAAATGTAAAAGAAAGTTTAATTTTTGAACTTATGTTCAATTGCTTACTTTTTTCGGCTAAACTTCTGTTTTTTTTAATCAAACAGTTCTTACTATGTTTGTCAGTTGTCATGTACTTTTGTCAATTTACCAACTCGGATTTTGAATCGGTTGTTTTTATTTACACGTCAATCGTAGTGTGATACAAACTGGCTTTTTTGTAACCTCAATCGCAAACCGTTTTACTATATTTGGCAATTTTTGAAATTGCAGGTTTATTAGGCTATTTAATGGCGTGTAATTATGTTTTTTTCAATAAAAAAGGTTATGACGCACTCACGTTTAATCGGTTTATTTGACTAATTTTGTTTCATTTTGTTATCTCAGGACAATTAATATGTAATACTTTTAAGTTTTATACAAACAAGCTGGCGATCATAGTGAAAAAATTTGAACCTAAATTTTTTCCAGCCAATTTTTTTCCCAAATCGAAGAAGGGGTAAATCGATTTTACCTTGAGAAATTTCACCATTTCTAACAGTTCTTTCTCTATATTTGACTTTTTTAAACTCTTTAAACTTTTTTTTTACTTAAGTTTAAATCAGACTGCTACATTGATATTCTTATTCTTTTTTTTAATTGGTATCTATTTTACCTAAAAAGTAGAATACTACTACTGAGCAGAAGCTGCAATCCACATATTGTTTTTCAGAACAGACTTCTGATGAACTGAAACAGCTGACTTCTTTTCAACTTGTTTCTGCCAGTGTTATATTTGCTCATTGTTTGATCGTTTCCTGCGGAGTTGTTCGTCTGATAAAGGTTGATCAGTTAGTTCCAATACGAGCAGTGTATCCAAACACGGAAAGTCTTCAAAATTTTTTAAATTACTGGATTGCAGGTACAGAATATTTCAAAACAGGTATGTACAAATAACTTAGGCCAACATTTTTTGTGATAACAGTATCCTTAACCGCAAGTATCGAGTCATTTAGTTTATCCTAAACACTATTGTTTCTGCGTGAGTTTTAACTAACTATGAACGAAGAAAATTCAGTTTTTTTGAGTCGTCAAAAGACAAAATGAAGGCCTTTATTTAGATTGTGCAGTTTTTTTTCTAGGAAAAATTGATCAAGCTCAGTTCTTAATGTCTTTGTAGGTTCCTTCGAAATCAAATTCAATTGCTAAGTGGAAGGCATATAAGATCTCTTTAAAAAAGCACAGTTTACTGGAAGATTGCAAGTTTGATCTCAATCCAATTTTGAATTAATCGCGTCATGCCCAAAAATCATCTTACGTTTTTCACTTGCAAGAGCTTGTTTTTTATAATCAAAAATCTTGATTTTTATTGTGAGTCACTTTTGATGAAAGCTGTAAGAAATTGAACTTGATGTATTTTTAAACGTTAACAGCAGTCACGCCTCGTGCCACTTGATCTAAAACTGATGCAATTGCCCTTGATCCTTGAGATCTCTGGTCCAAGTCCCAGTGGGCCATGGTTTTTTGCCAGTTTTCATAAATTCGAAATTTTCAAAAGAAATTTTAATTGTTGAACTTATGTTTAATTGCTTGCGGTTTTGGGCTCAACTTCTGTTTTTTTTAATCAAACAGTTTTTACTATGGTTGTCAGTTGTCATGTAGTTTCGTCAATTTACCAACTCGGATTTTGAATTGGTTATTTTTTATTTACACATCAATCGTAATGTGATACTAAATGATTTTTTTTGTAATCAATCGCAAAAGTTTTTGCTTTCTTAGGCATTTTTTTTGAATTAGCAGGTTGAATAAGCCATTTAATGGCGTGTGTTTTGAGAGTTGAATAGTAATAAATGTGTTTGCTCTGCTGCTAGGTTTTTTTTCATTAAAACGGTTATGAGGCACTCACGTTTAAACAGCTTAATTGACTAATTTTGTTTCTTTTTGTTATCTCTGACCCATTATTATGTATTAGTTTTAAATTTTTATACAAATAAACTGGCGATTGTAGTGAAATAGTATGAACCTAAATTTTTTCGGGCCAATTTTCTCCCAAACCAAAAAAGGGGTAAATTGTTGTTACCTTGAACTTGTTCACCATTTTCTAACTGCTCTTTCTCTTTATTTGAATTTTTTAAATTCTTATGCCCAAATCAGACTGCTACATTGATTTTATTTTGTTATTACTCTTTGATTGGTATACATTTTACCGAAAAAGTATAATACTACTACTGAAAAGAAGCTGCAACCCACATTTTGTCTTTCAGAATAGACTTCTGATAAACTGTATTAGCTGACTTCTTTTCAACTTGATTCTGTCAGTGTTATACTTGATCACTGTTTGATCGTTTCCTGCGGAGTTGTTCATTTTTTGAATGATTGATCAGGTAGTTCCGAGCTGAGCAGTCTATCCAAACCAGGAAACTCTTCAAAATTTATCAATTCACTGGATTGCAGGTACATTATATTTCAAAAAAAGGTATGTAAAAATAACTTAGGCCAACAATTTTTTGTGATAACAGTACCGTTAACGGCAAGTGTCGAATGACTTAGTTTACCCTAAAAACTATTGGACCTGCGTGAGTTTTAACTGATTATGAACGAAGAAAACTCAGTTATTTGAGTCGTCAATAGACAAAATGAAGGCCCTTATTCAAATCGTGCAGTTTTTTTTCTAGGAAAAATTGATCAAGCTCAGTTTTGATTGTCTTTGTAGTTTTCTTCGAAATCAAACTCAATTGCTAAGTGGAAGGCATTTAACATCTTTTAAAAAAGCACAACTTACTGGAAGATTGCAAATTCGAACTCAATCAAACTTTTGAAGTAATCGTGTCATGCCATAAAATCATCCTATATTTTTCACTAGCAAGAACTTATATTTTATAATGAAAATTCTTGATTTTTATTGTGAGTAACTTTTGATAAAAGCTGTAAGAAACTGAACTTGATGTAATATCAAACGTTAACAACTGTCATGCCTTGTGCCACTTGATCTGAAACTGATGCATTTGCCCTTGATCCTTGAAATCTTGGGTCCAAAAGAAATTTTAATTGTTGAACTTATGTTTAATTGCTTGGTTTTTTCGGCTCATTTTCTGTTTTTTTTCTAATCAAACAGTTTTTACTATATTTGTCAATTGTCATGTAGTTTTGTCAATTTACCAACTCGGAACTTGAATTGGTTTTTTTTCCCATCAATCGTAATGTAATACTAAATGATTTTTTGTACCTCAATCGCAAAATTTTTTGCTTTCTTAGCCATTTTTTAGAATTAGCAGGTTGAATAAGCCAATTATTGGCGTTTGTTTTGAGCGTTGAATAGTAATAAATGTGTTTGCTCTTTTGCTATTTTTTTTTTCATTAAAACGGTTATGAGGCACTCACGTTTAATCACCTTAATTGACTAATTTTGTTTCCTTTTGTTATCTCAGGACGATAATTATGTAATAGATTTAAATTTTTATAGAAATAAACTGGCGATTGTAGTGAAATAGTATGAACCTAAATTTCATCGGGCCAATATACTCCCAAACCAAAGAACGGTTAAATCGTTGTTACCTTGAATTTGTTCACCATTTTCTAACTGCTCTTTCTCTTTATTTGATTTTTTTAAACTCTTAAGCCCAAATCAGACTGCTACATTGATTTTTTTTGTTATTACTCTTTGATTGGTATACATTTTACCAAAAATATATAATACTACTACTGAACAGAAGCTGCAGCCCACAGTTTGTCTTTCAGAATAGACTTCTGATGAACTGTATTAGTTGACTTCTTTTCAACTTGATTCTGCCAGTGTTATATTTATTCATTGTTTGATCGTTTCCTGCGGAGTTGTTCGTTTGATCAAGGTTGATCAGTTAGTTCCAAGCTGAGCAGTCTATCCAACCAGGAAAGTCTTCAAAATTTCTCAATTCATTGGATTGCAGGCACATTATATTTCAAAAAAGGTATGTACAAATAATTTAGGCCAACACTTTTTTGTGATAACAGTACCGTCAACGGCAAGTATCGAATGACTTAGTTCACCCTAAATACTATTGGATCTGCGTGAGTTTTAACTGATTATGAACGAAAAAAACTCAGTTATTTGAGTCGTCAATAGACAAAATGAAGGCCCTTATTCAAATCGTGCAGTTTTTTTTCTAGGAAAAATTGATCAAGCTCAGTTTTTAACGTTTTTCTAGGTTTCTTCGAAATCAAACTCAAATGCTGAGTGGGAGGCATTTAAGATCTTTTAAAAAAGCACAATTTACTGAAAGATTGCAAATTCGAACTCTATCAAATTTTTTAAGTAATCGTGTCATGCAATAAAATCATCCTATATTTTTCACTTGCAAGAGCTTATATTTTATAATGAAAAATCTTGATTTTTATTGTGAGTAATTTTTGATAAAAGCTGTAAGAAATTGAATTTGATGTATTATTAAAAGTTAACAACTGTCACGCGTTGTGCCACTTGATCTAAAACGGATTAAAATTGATCCTTGAGGTCTTTGGTCCAAGTCCCAGTGGGCCATGGTTTTTTGCCAGTTTTCATAAATTCGAAATTTTTAAAAGAAATTTTAATTGTTGAACTTATGTTTAATTGCTTGCTTTTTTCGGCTCAACTTCGGTTTTTTTTAATCAAACAGTTTTTACTATGTTTGTCAGTTGTCATGTAGTTTTGTAAATTTACCAACTCGGATTTTGAATTGGTTGTTTTTTTTTACACATCAATCGTAATGTGATACTAAATGATTTTTTTGTAACCTCAATCGCAAAAGTTTTTGCTTTCTTAGGCGTTTTTTTTGAATTAGCAGGTTGAATAAGCCATTTAATGGCGTGTGTTTTGAGAGTTGAATCGTAATAAATATGTTTGCTCTGCTGCTAAGTTTTTTTTTCATTAAAACGGTTATGAGGCACTCACGTTTAATGAGCTTAATTGACTAATTTTGTTTCCTTTTGTTATCTCAGGACGATTGTTATGTAATAGTTTTAAATTTTTATACAAATAAACTGGCGATCGTAGTGAAATAGTATGAACCTAAATTTTTTCGGGCCATTTTTTTCACAAATCAAAGAATTTCCAAATCAAAGAAGGGGTAAATCGCTGTTACCTTGAGTTAATTCACCATTTTCTAACAGCTCTTTCGCTTAATTTGACCTTTTTATACTCTCAAGCCCGAATTAGACTAGTGCATTGGTTTTATTATGTTGTTACTCTTTAATTGGTATAAATTTTATCGAAAAAGATAGAATACTACTACTGAACAGAAGCTGCAATCCACAGGTTGTCTTTAAGAATAGTTTTCTGATGAACTGCAACAGCTGACTTCTTTTTCAACTTGTTTCTGCCAGGATTATTTTTGCTCAATATTTGATCGTTTTCTAAGTCTGCTTTTCCTAATTAGTTTTTCAAAAAGTTTATATCTTCACCTATATTCAAGGTTTGTTTTCTAACTTGTCGGTTTGATTTAGACGGTTTTTTATTTTGGTGTTCCTTACGTTTGTGATAAGCAATCGTTATCAAAGCGGAATAAAGATTTTACTCTGATTAACAACTTGTTTATCAGAATAATCACTTGAATCAGTTGGTATCTTCTTTCTCAAAGAATTCTAAACCCACAGGCTCAGTGGACTCCTGATGGTACCTTCCTTGGTTCATAATGAATACAAATTTTGCATTGTCTTTTGCACACGAGATACGCCTGGGTATGGTAAGATACCCGGTGGTAACGAATACGCCTGGGACGGCAAAAGTTCTGGGTTCCAATCTGACCAGGACCTGTTTTTTTTTGAAACTATTAAAATTCACTTCAAAAAAGTGTCGACTTTGATTTTTTCTGCTTTTGTTTTGTCGGCTTTTTTCTTCCGTATGCATTTGTCATTGTAGTTACTTTCTATGCTTTCATTTACTCCTGCAATCTGTAGTGCTACTAAACTTGACTTCCTATATTTTCCTTTTTTTGTTTTTTCTTGCTTAAAGTTTTTTGGCCAGATTGGTTTTTTCTTGTATTTTATTGGCTTACTTGCCTAAATTTGGCTCACTCGAGGAAACCATAAAAGTTCTACTTTCCTTCGGATTCCCTTGAACGTTAAAAATCACTCTTTCTCTTTCCTGTCTGCTAGATGGCAATGCTAATTTGTGTCATGTCAAGTGATGCGAAGCTCCGCTTTGTCTCTGTCTTTAAAGTTAATGCTGACAGTTTATCAAAATTTGCTTAAAAGATGCTCTGTATTTTCAAAGATTTAATTTTATTTACGATAGCAAGTGGCTTGTAGTCAAGAACTAAACTTTTTCCCCGTAAACAAATTTTCTTCAGTTTTTCTTGAGTCTTTGCTTCCTTTATTATTATTGATCCGTTTCAATTACCAGATTCATTCCCTATTGGCCTAAAGGGAATAAGTAGCAAACTGATAAATTTTAGCAGAATAAAATAATTTGTGAGCACCGATTTGTATTTGGGTTAGTTGACTTTTACAATTATTTGAAAGAGCGGAAGAGTTATACAATCTATTTTTATAAAACTAGAAACATGATACACAATTACTTCGGCATCCTTACATCTGTTATCAGTTCTTTATTACCGTCCCTTTCAAACTTTATTTCGGTGGTTATTCAGAAAAGTATCATTCAGTAGCGGATGTAATTAAAGGGAAGTTTCGAACCGCCGAGGAAATCGAACCCACATTTGATTAAATTGAGATGTTTGTTTGTTGCTGACTGACGTTAAAATTTTTCCAAGGACGCCTTTAGCGCCAATGAAAACTAACTACAAGGACGGAGCTTGTGCAAAAAAGGGATTTTTTGGACAATGCTTTCCTACGGTGGCTTATTTTTTTCGCAAATTTGCTTACAGCTCAGAAAATGTAATCAATATAGGGTCTTTATCTGGAAAAGCTCAGAAAAACAATTTAGTTTACCTCAAAAAAGTCGACAAACTTTTCGAAGGCTTCTGAAAAAAAAGCGCCCTCTCCTTAAAAAATTCTAGATTCGCCCCTGCTATCGTATGAAAAACTTGCAGTAAAACGACGATCCTATGAAAACTGCAGTACTTTTTCTTCAAAAAAAGTTGTCTGAAAATTATCTAAGCACTGGCTTATTTATTTCATCTAATCAAAATGAAGAATAAGAAATGTTTTTGAAATTTTTTTCAAATTTTTAAAAACCTGAACATTGATTGTGGGAGTTAGTCGTGTTTTTTTTTGTCAGGTACAGCGAAGACACATCATATAAAAGATGAAATATATGAGATAAAGTATAACGTTCAATACATTAGTTTGCAACTTTTGGACGCTTGAATTGAACATCAGGGAGAATTTCCACTAAAAAACTTGATATTTTGTTCGGTCATTGAAAATGCGGGAAAATTTTTAGTTCGGGTGTGTTTTTTTTCCACGCAAGTACGTACCACAATTAGAGATCGGAGTGGGTCGAGTGATATATCTTATTGAAGTTCTTTCAAACGTTACTCGAACGACGATTAGAAAAGTTGAAAAAACGTCTCAGTATCGAGAAAAACTGTTCGAAAAATTTGAGGTTCAGTCTAATTTCGAGCGAGTAATACAATGGATAACGCTCATTTTATAGAAATTTACGTTTTTCTTGACTTTTAGTATACATAACTTTATTTTGCTTCGAAGAAAACTACGTTTGGATGTTTTAGTTAGCGCTTTTTTGACAAAAAAAATTCTTTAAATTGTATTAGAAAAAGTTGTTGTTTTTTCCATTCATTTTTTGACGACAATAATTTCGATCGATCCTAAATCATTATTTTTATGTTTTAATTCTCGAATTACACCATCCACTAAAAACTACACATTTTCTTTGGAGTTCTCGTTTGCATTTCCACCCTTTTCTCACTAAATTTCTCAAAGGAACCACATAGTTATGAAATTCCTACGGTTCTCAGACCAAAAAAAAGGATTCCTGCAATCCAAAAACGTAATACTCAGAGCCTGTCATTTTATAAAAATTGAATAGTTATCTTTTGTTAAATTCCGATAGTTGAGAATAGGATGAGACTTGACCATAGGTGAGAATTGATGTCTACTCCTTCCCCAATTTTCATTCACACCATGTTGTGTGCCTTTAGCTAATGAATTTAAAGAAGATCAGTTGTTTTTAAAGATGTTTTCGAAAAACTAAGCGAAACTAAATTTTCGAAAGATTTACAAAATAACTCAATACATTAATTTGAAACTAATTTTTAAATTGAATTTGACGACAATAATTTTGATCGCGCCTAATTCATTTTTTTGCGATCTTCTAGCTCTCGGATCACACCAACCATGGTGTGATTCGCTGCCAGCAGAATTTTGCTGCCAGCAAAATGTTGTTTTGGAGTTCTCGTTTGCACTCTATGCTCAATAAATTTCTGTTAGGAACCCCATGCTAATGAAATTCCCACGGTTCTCACACCCGAAAAATGATTCCCGCAATCCAAAAACGTTGCCTAAATTTGGCTCACTCGAGGAAACCATAAAAGTTCTACTTTCCTTCGGATTCCCTTGAACGTTAAAAATCACTCTTTCTCTTTCCTGTCTGCTTGATGGCAAGCGAAGCTCTGCTTTGCCTCTGTCTTTAAAGTTAAGGCTGATAGTTTATCAAAATTTGCTTAAAAGGTGCTCTGCAATTTCAAAGATTTAATTTTATTTACGATAGCAAGTGGCTTGTAGTCAATAACTAAACTTTTTCCCCGTAAACAAATTTTCTTCAGTTTTTCTTGAGTCTTTGCTTCCTTTATTATTGATCCGTTTCAACTTCCAGACTCGTTTTCTCTTGGCCTAAAGGTAATGCGGTTTTCTTTGTAAGACTTATGTCTGGAGTTTAAGTCCCGGCTGCGGCTGTTGCTTTTTTTCTCTATGTCTGAAACTGAAGTTATTTTTGGGTAAAATGGAACTACCTGACTTTCGTTCGTCTGGTCATGTTTTTTCGGCCTAGTTGCAACATCTGAAAATTAGTTGCAATTTTTATCGGCCTCATGTTTTATCGGCCTAGTTGCAACATCTGAAAATTAGTTGAAATATCGACTAAGTTCAACATCGAACTCCTAAAATTTATAAAAGTTAATATCGTTGACTTTGCATATATTTTGTTGGTTTTCCTTTTTTGTCGTGTGAAAGTTATATTCGGCCTAAAGGGATTTGTTTATGTTTAATCGGCTTGTACCATCCTATGTATTTTGTCCTATACTATCGTATTTTGTGTCGCTGTTACTATCAATTGCAAGTTTTCAAATTCAGATAGTATGTGTTAAAAGACTTCAGAGTTGTAAAACTAACTGCTAAAATGTTTTTTTGATAATTTGTTATGCCAATTTTGTTGTTGCCAGCACATTGGGTGTCTGCTCAGGTTTTGTCGGCTTTGCGGCCGCTTGGTAAAAACGAAAAGCTTGTTTGAAACTGTTGTTGTTTTTTGACAGTTTTGTTAACAATTTTCATTTGCTCCAACTTTTTTGGAGATTTTTATTTGCTTAGCCTCTGTGCCGATGCATTGATTTTGATATCAATAAGTAGCAAACTGATAAAGTTTAGCAGAATAAAATAATTTGTGAGCACCGATTTGTGTTTGGGTTAGTTGATTTTTACAATTATTTGAAAGAGCGGAAGAAATATACAATCTTTTTTTTATAAAACTAGAAACATGAAACACAATTACTTCGGCCTCCTTACATCTGTTATCAGTTCTTTATTACCGTCCCTTTCAAAGTTTTTTTCGGTGGTTATTCAGAAAAATATCATACAGTAGCGGATGTAATTAAAGGGAAGAATCGAACCCGCTTTTGATTAAATTGAGATGTTTGTTTGTTGCTGACTGACGTTAAAATTTTTCCAAGGACGCCTTTAGCGCCATTAAAAACTAACTATAAGGACGAAGATTGTGCAAAAAAGGGATTTTTTGGACAATGCTTTCCTACGGTGGCTTATTTTTTTTCGCAAATTTGCTTCCAGCTCAGAAAATGTAATCAATATAGGGTCTTTATCTGGAAAAGCTCAGAAAATCAAGTTGGTTTACCTCAAAAAAGTCGACAAACTTTTCGAAGGCTTCTGAAAAAGCGCCCTCTCATTAAAAAATTCTAGATTTGCCCCTGGCAATTCTAGACATCCTGGTATGAAAAACTTGCAGTAAAACGACAATCCTATAAAAACTGCAGTACTTTTCCTTCAAAAAAAGTTGTCTGAAAGTTATCTAAGCACTGGCTTATTTATTTCATCTAATCAAAATGAAAAATAAGAAATGTTTTTGAGTTTTTTTTTTCAAATTTTTAAAAACCTGAACATTGATTGTGGGAGTTATTCGAGTATTTTTTGTCAGGTACAGCGATGACACATCATGAAAAAGATGAAATATATGAGATAAAGCATAACGTTCAATACATTAGTTTGCAACTTTTGGACGCTTGAAATGAACATCAGGGAGAATTTCCACTAAATAACTTGATATTTTGTTCGATCATTGAAAATGCGGGAAAATTTTTAGTCCCGGTGTGTTGTTTTTCCACGCAAGTACGTACCACAATTAGAGACCGGAGTGGGTCGAGTGATATTTCTTATTGAAGTTATTTCAACGTTACTCGAACGACAATTGGAAAATGTGAAAAAACGTCTCTCAGTATCGAGAAAAACTGTTCGAAAAATTTGAGGTTCAGCCTAATTTCGAGCGAGGAATACAATGGATAACGCTCATTTTTATAAAAAATACGTTTTTCTTGACTTTTAGTATGCATAATTTTATTTTGCTTCGAAAAAAACTAAGTTTGGATGTTTTATTTAGCGCTTTTTGACAAAAAAAATTCTTTAAATTATATTAGAAAAAGTTGTTGTTTTTTCCATTCATTTTTTGACGACATAATTTCGATCTACTCCTTCCCCAATTTTCATTCACACCATATTGTTTGCCTTTAGCTAATGAATTTAAAGAAGATCAGTTGTTTTTAAAGATGTTTTCGAAATACTTAGCGAAACTAAATTTTCCGAAAGATTTACAAAATAACTCAGTACATTAGTTTGAAACTATTTTTTAAATTGAATTTGACGACAATAATTTTGATCGCGCCTAAATCATTTTTTTGCAATCTTTTAGCTTTCGGATCACACCAACCATGGTGTGATTTGCTGCCAGCGGAATTTTGCTGCCAGCAAAATGTTGTTTTGGAGTTCTCGTTTGCACTCTATGCCCAATAAATTTCTGTTACGAACCCCATGCTAATGAAATTCCCACGGTTCTCACACCCGAAAAATGATTCCCGCAATCCAAAAACGTAATATTCAGAGCCTGTCATTTGTTTAATGCAAAACTATTCTTTTTGATAGTTTACATAGGTAAAATGTAGTTTTGATGTCCCCTTTTTACGTAAGACTAACTTGTTTGCTTCTAGCTAAGGAAATGAAAGAAGAGCAGTTGTTTTGAAAGATTTTTTTGAATTATTTAACAAAACAAAGTTTTTCGAAAACTTCAGAAAAAAATTCAGTGCAACAGGCTCAAACTATTCATTTAACTTAAAGATCTTGCTTATGCTGCATTATAAAACTACCATTGAATTTTTGAAACCCAAATTTTTGAAAATTAAAAAAAAAATTGAAGATACTTTCGACCTAATTAAAAATTGCTGAAACTAATTTGAAAAACGTCCCACAGAGTAGATTAATTTTGCTGAGTGTTAACTTAGCCTAGTTCTTGTGCTTTTATTCGGCAAGTATAATATGAAAAACCATTGGTTATCATTGCCAACGCCTACCACTTGCTCTGCTATTCTGGAACTCGCGTTCGTTTTTATACCTTTTTCAAGGAGTCGGGTTTTCCTCGCGACTTCAGACACCACTATGCAAAAGAATGCAGAAGACTGCGTCTGGAGTTACATACGTTTTTTCCAGTCAGTGTTTTCACTCAATCAGTCAGCAAAAATAGAAAAACTGTGAAGAGCAACAACCAATCTGGGTTAACAACCTTTTTTTTCTGCTTTCACATCCTGGGATCAATAATTTTGCATTTTTACTTTTTGGCATCATTTGCTGATTAGTTTTTCTGCATTTTGAGCATTTTCACCAGCGTATAATGAACTCAATTCACAAATTGTTTAAGCCCTTGTTTTTACCTTTTCGATAAGCAAAGGTAATACAATCGAGTATTAGACTTTTTTCTTTTACAACAGTTTGTTCCAGGATGACTGAAATTTGGTCATCTCCAAATATATCTCTACTTTCTATTTCTACTCAAGATGCACGTCTAACAGCTGTAATTCAAAAACTGGCTTCAACGACTAAAGTGGTTACTTTTTTATAGCTGAAAAAAATCCTAGATGTAAGTTAATTTTTTGTCGGTTTTATTGATTTCCACCCCAAGTTTGTCAACGTATTTGCCGGGTAAATAATTTTGTTAATTTTTTTATAGATTTTTGAAAATTTTTTCTTCATTCTCAAGAAGGTAATTATAGTTCATGTTTTTCTGGTTTTTATAGGCGCCAAAAATTCTTTCTAGAAATAAAAACTTTTTTGGATTTTTCTGCTAGTATCTTATTTTGCAAATAGGTTGTCAGTTTTTTTGGATGCATGGTTTCTGATCTTTTTTTTTCTTAAAATGCGCTGAAATTAGTTTTAGTTTCAATTATTTTGTTGTGTTTCAGGTTTAAACAATTTTATTTGAAATCAATTCAACTTGATAGTTCAACGTATTGTTTCAATTCGTCAAAAAAATTTCGAAAATTGATAAATTTGCAGATGTGTTTTGCAAATTTGACTCAATTTTCTTGTCCACAAAGGAATGTGGAGGCAAGTTCTCTCTGGCTGAAATTTTTGTAAAATTTTTCATGTTTTTTAATTTCCAGTTTTTTGCGTTTTTCAGTGTTATTTTTTTGTTGTGATTTAGCTCTTTAACCGTTGCGTATAAATTTCATAACTGATAATTCTTGATGTAACTGTGATATTTTAGAGAGTAATTGAGAGTTTTTTCAGATTTTCCGCAAGTTTTTTTGTGGCAATTGTTTGAAATTTTTGCATTCATATGTCTGAATTTTTGTTTTTCGTTATATTTCTTTTTGATCTTATATTATAGCGAATAGGGCCTTTATCCCCGATTGTTCTTATTGGATATGCAGATTGTTTGGTTGAAAGATTAAAAGAACTTTCCGTACCTCAATTTTTTGACCAAAATGTTTTCTCATCGTTTTCATCTTTTGGTCATCAGAAAGAAATGGATGAAGTTAAGCTCAAATCCGTTTTTTTTGAAGGTAATTGACTTCTATAACAACTGCAATGTTATTTTTCGAGCCTACGATTTCTTCAACAAAGTTCAATCATGTTTTTCAAGTTTTGCTTAAGACACATTAGCCGAGACACATCAAGTTTTGCTTAAGGCATATCAAGTTTTGCTTAAGACACATGGTGCGAAGCTCAGCATAGCCACTGTGTAAAAAATTCTCTCACCTTTTTAAATTATAATCTCTGCTTTTTAGACCATGCGTCCACCAATTGCACATTTGGCCTTGATCGTGCTTCTGGGCGTGAAATATGGACAAGCGGAAACATACATTGGGGAGTACAAGATGACTGGCAAACTGGCTCAACAGTTCCAGCCATATGGATTGTGGTATGAAGACTTAACCGCCGAAAAAACTGTAGTGGTCGTGGACAAAATCAACGAAGATGTAAGTTAGAGCAATCAGGCATCATAGATCATGTAACATAAATAATAGGCCATACGTCAAGAACCATTAGTCATGGATCATAAGTGCTGGACCATGCGTCAGGAACCATACGTCATGGACGATGTAACAATGGATCATGTAATTTGATTGATCTTCAGACTACCATATCGTCCATCCACCTTCATGTTCAAGTCTGTTAATTCTACAACATTTTTCTCTGTTGAGAACAGTTTTAGCCGATGAAAAATTGAACTTCTAAAAAATGGAAGATTTCAGTGTGCCGAAATTACAGTCAACGGAACAGCTCTTACGTTCTCCTGCGTGGTGGTCCGTTTCTCCGACAAGACCTCGGGGGCATGGGTGGCCTTTAATGTCTCCATCGCTTCTCCAAACAGAGAAGAGGTGACCCAGTTCTCCTACAGGGAGATGAGAGTGCTGCTGCGTGAACAGATGACAGAGTCCATGAACAGCGTCTACCAAAGATTCGGTTTGTAACAATTTCAGCCAAAAAAGGGCTGCACTATCAAAAACTAATATCAAAATCGAACTGAAAAGTATTTAAAAAAAGGGGCATATACGAAACATTCCGAGATAAAAAACGGTCCTATACAAAACAGTACAATGCATAACAGTCCAAATAATCATTAGTCTAATAAAAAAAAACAGTCCGATACAAAACAGTCCTGTTTGAGGCCGTCTGTGAAATTCAGTTGGCCGGCTCGCAAAACGTTGGCGCGACTGCGGCGGGCGCTATTTTACGATTTATGTTGTTTGAACAAAGAACATTTCTCGGTCTACCGGCTTGTAAAATAAAACAATTATTGCTTGGGCTATTTTTCAGACATTTTTGTATCTGACTGTTTTGAACAGATATCAAAAAATTAGTTTCATGGTGATTAAGTTAGTTGACAGTCCGTTTTAGTTCTATTCTCCTTATTCCAACTGCATTCAATCAATCCGTCTGGTGCTAACTGGTATTTAACTTTCGTAGTTGTCTGTCACATTTGGTTGACTTGTAGTTCATTGTCTCTGACTATTTTATGCACTGCAGCCTTACATTTATCTATCTGAAGTTTACACCTTCGATAACTCGTTCTTGACATGGCGCAGCCAACAGGCCAAAGTGAAGGGACAAACCCACTGGGGATTATGTCGTTCTGGTCCCCTAATTTCGCGGAGCCAATAATGCTATGGAATTTTTGGTTTTATCGTATCCAATGGGGAATGGTGCCAAAACATAATTTTAATTCGAAAAACTTCTGCTATGCGGCTAAGCTAACAACGGCCCAAGTTGCGGCCTTACCAGTGGGCGTGGACATTGAAACAATCGACTGGAGGCGGAACAGACACTGATATCGAACTTATACCTGTGCCTGTGGGAAAAAGGACAGGATGATTTCCACGGGCGGAAACCACGTTTAGACTTGACAGCGACCCGTTACTCGAGGGTCATTGATGATATATAAACGGCGTTCAAGAAAAAACGTAACGAAGCGTACGAAACGTTTCAGCTCTTAGCACATCGGGGAATTTTTGGAAGAGTTCCATTCGGCCTTGAGTGGATTGGTGGCACATTCCATTTTTTTAACCTTGGAGACCAGGATTTTACGAGATGTATTCATTGTGAACTTGAGTAAAAGAGATGTCCAAAACGAATTATGCCGATCAACAAAAACACCAGAGGAAGTGTATCGTGTAGCGTTATCATACGAGCCCGGAGACAAGTTTGCGAAAACGAATTTATTGACAACCGGAGGAACAACACCGAGCAGCACAACCGGTGGAGCATTTTAGATCAAATTGGAACCGGTGGGACCAATCCAAGGCTGATATAGGAAGGTTAGACAACGCGTACGGCTACCGTTCCGAGGAATTCTTGAACCCCGAGGGGGAAAGCAACTAGGAAACAAAAAGTGCTATCATTGTGATCAACCCATTATTACTCCAGAATATGTGGCAAGATGTCCGAAAAGAAGCGCGACTTACAAATTCTGCCGAAAAACAAGTCAAACGTAGCAACGAATGACGCCCGGCAGTGGCACTAATTCAAGGTCAGGAGAACAAGTGAATCCGGGGACTCGGAGAATATCCTTTCTCAACATGAAAGTTTCGTTGGATGGGTCAATATGCCTGAGAAGAGACACAGGTCATGCGATTAGGACAGTTCGGGTGGCTATGTAGCTATGGCTATACATTCAAGAAAGAAACTGAGGAGAAGCTCGCGGGCGCAAAACTGCCGATAAAAATTAATGGTAAACGAGCGTTTGGATAGATAGCGGATCGCCGATCTCAATACTTGCCTTTACGGAGCTATGGAGAAGACTGGGCACCGCAGGAGTTAAACTGAACGAGCTGCAACCGGAGGACATCTAAATCAGGGAAACAGGAACAACCCACTACATCTACTGGGGACTATGACAGTACTGCTGAAAACGATTGGATGGGCCGTCGAAGCGAAGATCAAGGTGATAGGAGGCAGCAGACCATCCATTGTTGGAAGGGAGCTAATGTCTAGTCATGGGTTGCAGCTGATCCAGAAAACACCCGGGGAGAACTTGACGTCTATCCAGAGAGAACAGGATGGTGAAGAAATGACCGAAGCAGAGACACCACTGGACCTATGGCAACACGACTTCAGTAAGCAATTTAACAGTATCTTTCGTTGAGTCGGTAACTTAATAAACTGGAAGGGGAAAACAAAATGTTTTGAAAAACTTATCACAGTACAGCAAAAAGGAAGAAGGGTTGCAAAAACACAGCAGGTAAAATTTTATAAAAAAAAACTGTTATACTTTTGAAACAAGGACAATTTGAAAAACTAGAAGACTATTCAGACAAATAATTTTACAGGGAAAGAAAACGGGTCAGTAAAATCAGCATTGGAATCCAAGGAATTAAGTAAGCAAGTCCATTAGAATAAATATCAAACGACAAACATCGAAGAGCTCGTGGAAACGGTGGGGCAAACGATAAGCGAACGAAAGGCGGGGATGAATATTTCTCAACGATGGATCTCACATACGCCATCGGACTGCGAACCCGGAACAAGCTTACAATGTACTTTTTCATTAGTGGGGGCCAGTCAACAGGTAAGTACCGGTTTAAAACCGGGATATACGGTTTAACCACAAGGCCTGCAAAATTTCAGAGAATAATTGACTCAATCATATCCGAGTTTCCACAGGCACGCCCTTTTATAGTTGACATTCAGGTTGTAATTAAAGATAGTGAAATCGAGCATAAATCGGTTTAAGGAAACTAGACAAAGAAAATATGTCACTAAATCTTACCAAGTGCAAATTTCCAACACGACTAAACCTTACCAAGATAAAAGAGGCGTAGTAGAAACCTAAAACTTCCAATGTCAAAGTAGGGCTGTCAAAAACTGAACACTTAAGTTGTATCTAGTTGAAAGCAGTACTCAAAACTTAAGCTAAAATTTTTCGTCAGTAACCTAAATTTCATTGAGTACTTTAAGTCTTCTTTTTCTTCATTCCACCGCAACAAGGGGAATGTCATAAGATTAAATTAGTTCACAGTCCATTTTAGTTCTTTGTTCTTCAATTCAACTGCATTCACTCAATCTGCTGGTGTTAACTGGTATTTAACCTTCGGTGTTATCTGTCACCTTTGGTTGACCTGTAGTTCATTGTCTCCGACTAACTTACTCCCCATGCAGCCTTACATTTACCTATGTGAAATTTACACTAACGTTAACTCTTTCTTAAAAAAAATTATAACATGAATTTAACGTTCAAATTAAACAAAGGTAATTCAATGAGAGAGAGAGAGAGCCCAATTTGATGTGAAGTTGGAATAAGTTATTAAAAATCCTTTTTTTTGGCAGGCAGTTTAAAAACCATGACTGATTGATCATCTTTTTATATTATTTGCTAGTTCGCAAAGATTATTTCTCTAAAAAGATGGGTCTTTGTTTGCGTTTAGTAGTTAAAAATAACTTTTCAGACTCCATGCCGGTTGAAGTGTAAGTACAGAGTTTTATGGGTTTTAGCATGAGAGTCTTTCTTCATGATTGGCAATACGACGAACTTTGTGTGGTTTACTTTATAAGAATAAGATGAACAAATTAGGATCTTGAAACGATTAACAAAGATGAATTTTAGTATAAACTATTTATAGTTATACCAGAAATACAAATTACGGAGATTTTTGCCACTCAAAAGAGTACTTTAACGGGATATGTGCTTTCTAACTGTTACGCTTTGTATCATATCTTGAGTTGGAATTGATACTTGCTCCAGCTTATAACTCTTGCTATTGGCTAGTGTTATCATATCGGATACAGGATTTTTTTCCCATGAAAAAAAACTTTTTCCAATTGAAGCACTTTTCGATCTGTCTGTATCAACAAATGCTGGGAGTCTCTGATATTATTCATTGTGTCCTTATTTCAACTCGCTCTTGTTTCATATAGATTTCAAATTTCAAATAAGAAAATAATCGGTTGATGCGTTTTTTCGGCGAAAGCGTGCGAAAAACCTTATGGAATCTCCAAACTAAAGCTAAAACAGATTCAAAATTGGGATGCAAACAAAAAAATTTGCCCGAAATATATATTCAATTTTCTATCTTTCTTTTAACTCAGATAACAAAAAGATTCTTTTTGTATCTTAAAATCGTTCTGTACCTTTGTTACTTGAACTTTATTTGCGTGTTTGTTTCTGAACTATTTGGATTAAGATGCAACCATGGGAGCCACTGGAAGCGATGTCCTGAATACCAAAAGTTTTGATACTGAAAAGTTTTAATCTGATCGTAAACCAAAAAACAGAAAAATTGGAAAAAAATCTGGCAATTTTAGTTCGAAAAATTGCAAAAATGAAAGTTTTGTTTTAGTTCTTTTTACAATTTTATTTTGTTTTTGTTTAAAACATTCTTTTAACAAAATTGTGCTTAGTTCAAAAAGAGTTTTTTTTCAAGGTCCCTGTCTTTGAGCTTATGGGTTGTCGTGTGTTACTTCGTGAGTTGTTGACTGCCTAAAAAACAGATATGAACTTGTTGAAATTTTTAGTAAGATTTTGCTGAGTTTAGTTATTCGACCAAATGGAAAAAATTCACTGAACTTTCTTCTGGAGTTTTGTTAATTGTAAAAATTTTTTTTCTGGGAAAGGCCTTATTCGCACTAAATTTTGCCCAATACAGCAAAACTGCAGCAGGATGGACCACTTTTAAAATAATTTTTATACCCCCCCCCCCAAATTTGAGAAACAAAACAGATAAAATTTATCGCATGTTAATTTTCCCAAATTGGCCAAATTGACAATCTTTAAACCCCCATAACTTCACAAAAAAATGATCACAGGTCACAGGTAAATTTTTTTTACCACCCCTTGGCATTTTTTTGGCAGGTGGTTTTTTCTTTCACAAGTTTGGTTATTTCAAAGTGTGAAATTACAGCTAGCCTACGATTTAGTTTACTTTTGCGCAATGCTGAAAACTGCATTAAGCTGCTAGTAATTGTTTTCAGCGTGTTAGCTCGAGGTCTAAGCATTGTTCGCAACTTCCTGCTTTATTCATTGATCTGTTTTCAGAAACTGTAAAATTCAACCAGTGGCGCGCGCAGAAATTTTTCTAGAGCGAAGGGGGCAGTTTTTCGAAAAATTTTGAATTTCGCCGACATTTTTTAAAGGTTGACCAATTTAATTTTCCGAGCTCTCCGAAAAAACTATACAGACCCTATTTTGTCAAAAATTTTGTCGGGCTGAAAAACAGGTTAAAAAAGGAGTTTTTAAGCAATTTTTGGAAAATTTTGACCAAAAAATAGCTTTTTTCGGCGCGCGCTCTCCCTCAAAATTATTGATATTGGCGCCAAATGCAACTTTAGAATTTTTTTTAAGCTAGTTAGCAAAAAATTGATGTCGTAGAAGTATACCAAAGGGGGACGGACCCTTTGGAAAAAATTGGCGACCAGAATTGAGGGAAGGAGAGCGGTCGCCAATCCCCCCTCCCCCTCCTCCTTGGCACGCTACTGAATTCAGCTGAAATTTTTGAAGTTTGACAAATTGGTTTGAAAATTTTGCACTTCTTTTTTGCTATGATCTGCTCTAATAATTAGATGAAGAGATACTTAGGCGTTCTTTTTTCATCTCGTTGATTCGAAACCTTGACACGTTGTTGTTCAAAAGTTCGATAAATTAAATCATTCCAAAAAGAATTGAGGCAGGTTATTCAATGTTGTCAGTATTTATCATTTAAATTTGAGTTATATCCTTTTGGTTATAACTCATAGAGTAATTTCAGATAAGGTACACCGTCTGCTCGTCACGCTATCTTATTTTCGGCCGGATAGATTCGTGCAACTTCTTAGTCTAATACCAATCTTAATCTTACTCTTATATCTCTTAGTCTCAATAGATCTAGAGTATAATGGTTTTGTTACGAGTCGGTCTCTTGGAGAAAGCAACTACTTGTAAGTTAAATTCAAATTGCTCTGGTGTTCAAACTACAAGTAGTTTCAACACTTACAAATAAGTGGGTTGTTAGTTTGATGGAGTATGATTGGTTAGTATGGCTAGTATTTAATATTTTATAGAAATAAAATATCATAATAATAACCAATGATAAATACTAGTTTAGATCTGGTTCCAAATTATCAGTTTGTGCTTCACATAGCGCGTGGGGATTGAAAAGTTAGAAAAAAAAAGAAAAATAAGAAAAAAGTTCTTTTAAAATATTTTGGTATTTATTTAATCGAAAACGTTTTATCGGGACCTTAAAGAGCAGCCGGAACATTTGGGGCTTCGGTCTGATACGAGCAGTTTTTTTTTAATCTTAGTTTAACTGCATTTTAATATTGAGTAAACGGAATTGTCAGTTTAACAGAGAAAATTTTTTTTGCCTTTTGAAATTTGCAAGTTCACATCTTGAGCTCAAACTTAAAAAAAACTATTTTAGCTGCTACTTTTTTGTTACAAGTATGGGGGTTCAATCTGGCCAATTAGCGAAGCTACGATTTAACGCTTAATATTTGGTCGTATTGAAGCGTATTTGGCAAATTAAACCATTACAAATTTGAATGGAGACAAAAAGAGTACTATTACAATTTTTTTTTTAACGAAACAGTTTCACCTCAACTTTTTTTGATTATAAATCCGATGGCCGAGTGGTTCCTGTAGCAGCGGTCAAACGTCTCGGAGTATTCCAATGTAGCTTTTCCATCACCAGTGACTTCATTGATCGTTTCTTTGAAGTGCATTTCATCGAAGCTTTCCTTCACCATCATGGTTAAAACTAGTCCTCCTTGTTTCGCCATACGCAAAATTTCATACAGACTTTTATTCCTGTAAACAGGTACTTTAAAAAATATATTTTTTCGGAAATTAAAAAAAATTTTTTTGATTACTTGCCTGACTGATCTTTTTCCGAGAACTCCGACAGAAACCACCAGATCGTAGTAGTCACCTGAGACTGTGGTTTCCTGAAATTATATCAATGAAATTTGTTAGCAGCGTTTTAATTTTCTTAAAGGACGTTGAGATGATCTCAATTTTTGTTCCTCGAGTGACGCAATTCCTTCCATTTTTTCGAGTGGAAACCGACTGAGATATCATACTAATAGGATATCTACAATCGCGCTTGCCTTGTTTCCAATCAAGAAATCTGAGTAGTATTTGGAGTATATGTTTTTCTCTATAGCTTTCTCGAACATCTTCTGTGAGGGTTCCAGAGCGTCTATCGTTCCACTGAATCCAGCTTTCCTCATCGCCTCCCCGCTGAGTCCAGTGCCCGCACCCACATCCATTATCAGACAGTCCCTTGGTATTTTGAGACCTTGAACAGTGAAAACATTTTATTATCTTCACTCTTAATTCATAGACAGAATGAAACATAGCTGAGAAACAGTTGCTCTATTTCTTGACCTTCAAAAGCAAACTTTGTTTCTAAAAACTTTGAACGGCCGATTTCAAATTTTTAGTTACGTTGTTCGAGTTAACAAAAAGACATTATCATTGAATTCAATTATTATTAATTTTTGTATCCAAAAAGTCTCTTTACATCATGGATATTCCAGAGTAGATGAATGATATCATCAATTAAGTTACGGATAAGAATGTGGGTGAGGGGTTGCTGCTGATGGCAATCAACTTGGTATCTGGTAAGAGTGAACATGCAGAAAAGTTGAGCGACTTGCAAATTATTTGCTCTAGTTTGAATGAACAGTTGAGGGTACACGAACATTATACCAGTAAGTATTCCATCTTAATCAAAAATCCTCCATTTGATCTGAGAAAATATTTGGGTGATTTAAACGAAAAGAGAAACAAATTTCTTGGTGATTTGCAAGTGTTTTTCCGAGATTTGGGATGCACTAAAGTTACGGATATCTCCTTGAGTGCGTACCAGATTATGCCGGGTACTGGAAATCTACCTCATGGATTGAGCCCTACGGTTTTTGTGAAATTTATCTGGTTGGAGGACAAATTAGCAAATTACAACTTACGAAAAAAATTGAATAACAAAAGCAACAAATTGAATAACAAAAGCAACAAAATGAATAACAAAAGCAACAAAGCGTCTCTCTCCTATTGAATCAAACATTAACCAGGAGGCAATAAAAAAAGGTTTCAGTAACTGTTTCTGGAATTGCAGCGTGTCGGTTTTGTGCAAAAATGACCGTGAGCAAGTTCGTTTTGAAAAATGGAACATGTGGACGATTTAAAAACTATGGAAAGCTATCAAAGAACAACCCATGGCTAATAGGGCGACAATTACTGAGCGCGGTGCATCCAAAATAGAAAATGAGTAGAGAATCATGAAACTGTATGCTAGTTTTTCTCCCGCAGCAAAAAAAAACAAAACATGAACGTGGAAAAGTAAAGCCTGTGAGCTATTAACTTTACATCGGTTGAATGAGCAAAAGGTTCGGCTCTAAAGGTTAAAATTTTTGCTGACAAAAAATGGTCGTCTTCTCATTATTTGTTCGGTTTTTCCATATTTTCTCACTCATAGACAAAAGTTTATTTCAACAGTTCGGTTAGAGGCGAACGAGTTCTTCTTTATCTTTTTTTTTTCATTATGGTTTTGATAAAGCAAATGCTTAAAAGCACAGTACAAACGGCACGGTACAGAAAACACGGTACAAAAAACACGGGTCCGAATCTCAGTTTTAAAACAATTCAATTGTCTATAAAAAGTAATAATCATCAAAAAAAAGCAAAGAGAGTGAAAAGTGCTTAAAATTGAGACTTGTTGCCATTCTCAGCAACCAATTTTTTTTCTAATTGCCATTGAAGCATAGTTCTTAAAAGTCGTTTACCTGAGTTCTTTGTTTCCTTTTTTTTCAATTAGCATTTTTGACTGTAGTTGCGATTTTCAGCAACTAAGCTTGTCCGAAAGTAAATATCTTCTCCTGGTTGCAATATTTAGCAACCGGAATGAGAAGTGTCTAAAATAGATTGACAAATTTTCAGCTATCATAGTTGAACAGAATTAAAATTAATTGAATGAATTTTCAAAGTAAGAACAAAACCGATTGAAGAAAGAAAAAAATATTACTTAGATAAGATTGCGATTCTCAGCTGTATGTTGATCAAATCATTTCAAATCATAGTAAAACTGGTTAAAAATTCAAAAAGTGTTTCTGAAAATATGAACAAACATTATCAAAAATCATAATGTAAAAACGTACTGGCCATCGAAATAATAGAATAAGGTCGGAAAAAGGAGTAATACACAAAGCTGAATGTCCGTTCTTTTGAAAATTTTTTGTTCTTTAGCGCAAATCATCAATTCTTAGAGCTTTTTCTTGAAACTAAAACTGATTTGCCGCAAGTTACAGCTCTTACTGAAACATGGCTGAAAGCTTATATGGGTTTTGGCATTCTCAAATTGGCAGGTTACCAATCTATAGAAACAATGAATAGGAACAGACGCGATGGCGGTGTTGCTTTCTACGTAAGCGAAGGTATTTCATATAATAAAGTAAAAAAACTGTTATCCAACGAAATGCAAATTGTGACTATTTTATGCGAAAACGGCGGGGAGAAAAATATTATAACTGTATTCTATAAAGTACCTCAAATGAACAATTGTAAGTTTCTTGATCATTTGCAACTTTCTGTTCGAGTTGAAAAAGCAACCAGGATATATGCACATTGTATGTTGAGACATGAATGTTGACGTGTCTAAGTCGACAAGCAGTCTCTAAATCTTTAAAACAGCCTGCTACTGCTTGGATTAAAATAATTGAAAAGTGAAAGTACTCGAATAACTAAAAGCAGCCAGTCAACAATAGATGTGTTTTTTACCAACTTTTATTCGATAGTCAAGGTCCTGAAAACAATACTTTGGTTAAAAAACAACGTAAAAAAATAACCTTGAAATTTGAGATGATTGAAACGTTTTGGAGAACCATGAGATCTTGCTGAAGTTCAATTTTGCACTGTGGCAGAGTACTGAAAAAATGTAGTTGCAAAAAGATGCTGAAGGTGTAAGTGATTGCTTTTCGCAGATCCTACTAATTATCCAGTCTACTTGTGAAAAATTCATTCATGAGCTTCCAATCAATAAAAATAGGAGAAGTAAGATAACAATTAAAATTAAAATTGAGAGTAATAAGAAGACTAAAAATTTATATATACAAAAAATACTTTATCAATAATAAGTTCATGAAACAACGGAAACAATTGAAAACCTTGCGTCGAAAATCAAAATGTTTTTTCTTTGAGAGAAGACTAGAAAGCAAGAGCCATAAAAGATCGAAAATTTTTGTGAAGTCATAGGTAAGATTAGAAAAAAAGGAAAAACAAGTGAGTTCAAAACATAGCATTCCAACTGCAGAAGAATTTAACGATTTTTTCTTGAAATTGGTCAGAAGCTAATCGAAACTATTACAGCACCACAAAAAATTTTAAATGTTGTAGAGGGAAAAAACACAATGTTTTTTGAAATCATTTCACCCCAAGAATTTTATGAAGTAATTAAAAACCTGAAGAAAAAAAAACAACCTTGATAGTTACAACCAAAGTAACAACCTAATAAGAAAATAAGTCCAGTTATATCTGAGCTACTTAGTTGCCTTCTCATTCAATGTGTAGGGTTGTCATACTATACTTCAGTTTTTAAGACTGCAAACTTAAGCAATTCATAAAAGTGGCACATTGTCAGGTAGTGGTAACTACAGATCTATATCTATTCTACCAATTATGGGTAGATTCGAAAAATTGAGTAATAATCGCTTGAGAAGTTTTCTGAAAAAGTATGATGTATTCACATTGGAGAACTTAGAAGATAATATAGGCTTAGTGTGTACGCTGATAGATCATCGACACAAAAGCATTCAACACAGTTGATTACAAATTCTTACTGGAAAAATGCAAATTTTATGGTTTATGAGGTAGAATTATTGGTTTTTTGAGGTCATGCCTTGAAAATCGTAAACAGTATGTTTCTTATAAGAATTCACTATCAGACACCAAAACAATCTATATGGTCTACCACAAGGTTCAGTCCTGGGTCCTTTGTTGTTTTTGCTGTATATAAAGGATTTGTCAAATTTCTGCAGGCTTAAAAAAATTGTTGTGTTTGCTGATGATTGCGCATTGTATACAACAACTGAAACAGGAAATCAGCTGCAGGTGAATTCTCACGCAAGCAAATTTGAATTTTTTTTTTGAGAATAAGCTTAGAATAAACAAGAAAAAACAGTCACCTTAGAATTAACAGGAGAAATTTCTCCAACAAAAAATCCCAAAAGTTTTTTGGTCTAATAATTGATGAAAAATTAAATTTCAAAGCACACATTTATTTCACAACCAACTTAAATTTCTAGCGATCAGTCGGTTCATCTTAATGTCTTATTCTTAATTTCGCTTTTAATCGCCAACATGTTTGACCTCGAAACTTTCCGAAATTTGAACGATTAAATGAAATACGAGCCGTATAAAGACTTGATCGAAAATGTTACTTATTTTAAACGAATTATCGAAAACTTAACAGTATCAACGAAAGATGAAGAAAAAGGAAACAAATTTATTGATCTAGAAAGTTTTAAAAACACGGGCAATTCGAAAATTGCAGAAAACAAATTTGAAAATGAATGGAGCAAGAGTGAAACTCGGAGCAGAAATCAGAACAAACGAAGCGAAAATAACCAAGAAAGCAAGAATAACCAAGAAATCAAAATACAAGCAACCAATATTCAAGAAGAAAAATTCGACCAACAACGAAAACATTTATTTTTACCACGAGAAGGAGAATATTCTGTCTTATTACTGGGAGACTCAATTGTTAACAGAATCAATGGGGAACAAATATCGGAAAATGTGTTGGCGAGAGGATTTGGTGGGCACAAAATTTCTGCATTGCTGGAACGCGTGAGAAACAGTATATCGCGACATTTTAAACATGTAATTACGCTAACTGGAATAAATGACTGCCTCTCAAATGATTTCGACGCGAAGGAAGCCGTGAGTAGCTTAGAAAAACTAATTTATCTCCTAAATCAAAAATTCTCCCCTGAAACAATTTCACTATGTACTGTAACTCCCTTAGGCGCTTTTAGAAAAGATTTTAATACAAATGTACAGAAGCTAAACAAGCAAATTCTTAATTTAGTACGGAATAAAAAGGACTTGGGCGAAGTAAAATTGGATATTTTAGACATAAACAAAAATTTTAGTCAAAATACCGATGCGCTTAGCTCGGATGCTTTGCATCCTTCTGATGGGGGTGTTGAAATTTTGGTGCAAAGTTTTAGAGATTCTTTTAGAGGTTCTGATATTAATGCAAACACATGTGAGATTACAACCCGCCCCAGAATGAAGCAAACCCAACAATCATCAAATTTAGATCCAAAAACGACAGAAATGATACAATTTTTCCAAAACGGTGCAAAATTCTTTAGAAAATACTAGTTTCGCATTTTTTCTTGGTGCAAACTTTGGCGATTATTTGCGTTTATTATGCTGAATATTAAATTCTGGTTGTTTTGTGCAATTTTTCTAATTTCCAAGGCTCAGATGGAAAATATAGTAAAAACCATTGTTTACTGGGGCTATCTAAGCTGCCATCAAAAGATATTATCGTCAAAAAGTGGGATAAATGAGCGGAGAGCTACCACACTGACTCATCTTTTCCTTTTTGCGTTGTTACTGACCCAAAGTGGGGATGTTAAAAAAACCCTGGTCCTATTGAAACCATTGAAACAGTCTACGGCATCTGCTCAAAAAATTGTGCAAATCTTAAATTTGTTCATTTGATTTTTCAAAGTATTTCCCGCAGCAAAAAAAAAACAAAACATGAACGTGGAAAAGTAAAGCCTGTGAGCTATTAACTTTACATCGGTTGAATGAGCAAAAGGTTCGGCTCTAAAGGTTAAAATTTTTGCTTACAAAAAATGGTCGTCTTCTCATTATTTGTTCGGTTTTTCCATATTTTCTCACTCATAGACAAAAGTTTATTTCAACAGTTCGGTTAGAGGCGAACGAGTTCTTCTTTATCTTTTTTTTTTCATTATGGTTTTGATAAAGCAAATGCTTAAAAGCACGGTACAAACGGCACGGTACAGAAAACACGGTACAAAAAACACGGGTCCGAATCTCAGTTTTAAAACAATTCAATTGTCTATAAAAAGTAATAATCATCAAAAAAAAGCAAAGAGAGTGAAAAGTGCTTAAAATTGAGACTTGTTGCCATTCTCAGCAACCAATTTTTTTTCTAATTGCCATTGAAGCATAGTTCTTAAAAGTCGTTTACCTGAGTTCTTTGTTTCCTTTTTTTTCAATTAGCATTTTTGACTGTAGTTGCGATTTTCAGCAACTAAGCTTGTCCGAAAGTAAATATCTTCTCCTGGTTGCAATATTTAGCAACCGGAATGAGAAGTGTCTAAAATAGATTGACAAATTTTCAGCTATCATAGTTGAACAGAATTAAAATTAATTGAATGAATTTTCAAAGTAAGAACAAAACCGATTGAAGAAAGAAAAAAATATTACTTAGATAAGATTGCGATTCTCAGCTGTATGTTGATCAAATCATTTCAAATCATAGTAAAACTGGTTAAAAATTCAAAAAGTGTTTCTGAAAATATGAACAAACATTATCAAAAATCATAATGAAAAAACGTACTGGCCATCGAAATAATAGAATAAGGTCGGAAAAAGGAGTAATACACAAAGCTGAATGTCCGTTCTTTTGAAAATTTTTTGTTCTTTAGCGCAAATCATCAATTCTTAGAGCTTTTTCTTGAAACTAAAACTGATTTGCCGCAAGTTACAGCTCTTACTGAAACATGGCTGAAAGCTTATATGGGTTTTGGCATTCTCAAATTGGCAGGTTACCAATCTATAGAAACAATGAATAGGAACAGACGCGATGGCGGTGTTGCTTTCTACGTAAGCGAAGGTATTTCATATAATAAAGTAAAAAAAACTGTTATCCAACGAAATGCAAATTGTGACTATTTTATGCGAAAACGGCGGGGAGAAAAATATTATAACTGTATTCTATAAAGTACCTCAAATGAACAATTGTAAGTTTCTTGATCATTTGCAACTTTCTGTTCGAGTTGAAAAAGCAACCAGGATATATGCACATTGTATGTTGAGACATGAATGTTGATGTGTCTAAGTCGACAAGCAGTCTCTAAATCTTTAAAACAGCCTGCTACTGCTTGGATTAAAATAATTGAAAAGTGAAAGTACTCGAATAACTAAAAGCAGCCAGTCAACAATAGATGTGTTTTTACCAACTTTTATTCGATAGTCAAGGTCCTGAAAACAATACTTTGGTTAAAAAACAACGTAAAAAAATAACCTTGAAATTTGAGATGATTGAAACGTTTTGGAGAACCATGAGATCTTGCTGAAGTTCAATTTTGCACTGTGGCAGAGTACTGAAAAAATGTAGTTGCAAAAAGATGCTGAAGGTGTAAGTGATTGCTTTTCGCAGATCCTACTAATTATCCAGTCTACTTGTGAAAAATTCATTCATGAGCTTCCAATCAATAAAAATAGGAGAAGTAAGATAACAATTAAAATTAAAATTGAGAGTAATAAGAAGACTAAAAATTTATTTATACAAAAAATACTTTATCAATAATAAGTTCATGAAACAACGGAAACAATTGAAAACCTTGCGTCGAAAATCAAAATGTTTTTTCTTTGAGAGAAGACTAGAAAGCAAGAGCCATAAAAGATCGAAAATTTTTGTGAAGTCATAGGTAAGATTAGAAAAAAAGGAAAAACAAGTGAGTTCAAAACATAGCATTCCAACTGCAGAAGAATTTAACGATTTTTTCTTGAAATTGGTCAGAAGCTAATCGAAACTATTACAGCACCACAAAAAATTTTAAATGTTGTAGAGGGAAAAAACACAATGTTTTTTGAAATCATTTCACCCCAAGAATTTTATGAAGTAATTAAAAACCTGAAGAAAAAAAAACAACCTTGATAGTTACAACCAAAGTAACAACCTAATAAGAAAATAAGTCCAGTTATATCTGAGCTACTTAGTTGCCTTCTCATTCAATGTGTAGGGTTGTCATACTATACTTCAGTTTTTAAGACTGCAAACTTAAGCAATTCATAAAAGTGGCACATTGTCAGGTAGTGGTAACTACAGATCTATATCTATTCTACCAATTATGGGTAGATTCGAAAAATTGAGTAATAATCGCTTGAGAAGTTTTCTGAAAAAGTATGATGTATTCACATTGGAGAACTTAGAAGATAATATAGGCTTAGTGTGTACGCTGATAGATCATCGACACAAAAGCATTCAACACAGTTGATTACAAATTCTTACTGGAAAAATGCAAATTTTATGGTTTATGAGGTAGAATTATTGGTTTTTTGAGGTCATGCCTTGAAAATCGTAAACAGTATGTTTCTTATAAGAATTCACTATCAGACACCAAAACAATCTATATGGTCTACCACAAGGTTCAGTCCTGGGTCCTTTGTTGTTTTTGCTGTATATAAAGGATTTGTCAAATTTCTGCAGGCTTAAAAAAATTGTTGTGTTTGCTGATGATTGCGCATTGTATACAACAACTGAAACAGGAAATCAGCTGCAGGTGAATTCTCACGCAAGCAAATTTGAATTTTTTTTTTGAGAATAAGCTTAGAATAAACAAGAAAAAACAGTCACCTTAGAATTAACAGGAGAAATTTCTCCAACAAAAAATCCCAAAAGTTTTTTGGTCTAATAATTGATGAAAAATTAAATTTCAAAGCACACATTTATTTCACAACCAACTTAAATTTCTAGCGATCAGTCGGTTCATCTTAATGTCTTATTCTTAATTTCGCTTTTAATCGCCAACATGTTTGACCTCGAAACTTTCCGAAATTTGAACGATTAAATGAAATACGAGCCGTATAAAGACTTGATCGAAAATGTTACTTATTTTAAACGAATTATCGAAAACTTAACAGTATCAACGAAAGATGAAGAAAAAGGAAACAAATTTATTGATCTAGAAAGTTTTAAAAACACGGGCAATTCGAAAATTGCAGAAAACAAATTTGAAAATGAATGGAGCAAGAGTGAAACTCGGAGCAGAAATCAGAACAAACGAAGCGAAAATAACCAAGAAAGCAAGAATAACCAAGAAATCAAAATACAAGCAACCAATATTCAAGAAGAAAAATTCGACCAACAACGAAAACATTTATTTTTACCACGAGAAGGAGAATATTCTGTCTTATTACTGGGAGACTCAATTGTTAACAGAATCAATGGGGAACAAATATCGGAAAATGTGTTGGCGAGAGGATTTGGTGGGCACAAAATTTCTGCATTGCTGGAACGCGTGAGAAACAGTATATCGCGACATTTTAAACATGTAATTACGCTAACTGGAATAAATGACTGCCTCTCAAATGATTTCGACGCGAAGGAAGCCGTGAGTAGCTTAGAAAAACTAATTTATCTCCTAAATCAAAAATTCTCCCCTGAAACAATTTCACTATGTACTGTAACTCCCTTAGGCGCTTTTAGAAAAGATTTTAATACAAATGTACAGAAGCTAAACAAGCAAATTCTTAATTTAGTACGGAATAAAAAGGACTTGGGCGAAGTAAAATTGGATATTTTAGACATAAACAAAAATTTTAGTCAAAATACCGATGCGCTTAGCTCGGATGCTTTGCATCCTTCTGATGGGGGTGTTGAAATTTTGGTGCAAAGTTTTAGAGATTCTTTTAGAGGTTCTGATTTTAATGCAAACACATGTGAGATTACAACCCGCCCCAGAATGAAGCAAACCCAACAATCATCAAATTTAGATCCAAAAACGACAGAAATGATACAATTTTTCCAAAACGGTGCAAAATTCTTTAGAAAATACTAGTTTCGCATTTTTTCTTGGTGCAAACTTTGGCGATTATTTAATTTATTTAGTTTATTATGCTGAATATTAAATTCTGGTTGTTTTGTGCAATTTTTCTAATTTCCAAGGCTCAGATGGAAAATATAGTAAAAACCATTGTTTACTGGGGCTATCTAAGCTGCCATCAAAAGATATTATCGTCAAAAAGTGGGATAAATGAGCGGAGAGCTACCACACTGACTCATCTTTTCCTTTTTGCGTTGTTACTGACCCAAAGTGGGGATGTTAAAAAAACCCTGGTCCTATTGAAACCATTGAAACAGTCTACGGCATCTGCTCAAAAAATTGTGCAAATCTTAAATTTGTTCATTTGATTTTTCAAAGTATTATTAGAAAACGGATGCAATTGAAAGAATTTCTTGATGATATGGGCGAAAATACGATTATAGGAATTTCCGAAACGTGGCTTAAAAAAGAAGATAGTGACAATTTATGGAATCTCCACCCTAGAACGCATGCGATGTTCAGATATGATAGGCAATCAGCGGTAATAAAGAAAGGCGGTGGCGTTTTGTTATATATACCTGTCAAATTGGCTCCAAAATTGAGGCCTGATTTAAATTTATTTGATTTTAAAAAATATGAGTCAGTGTGGGTTGAGTGCAAATCTACATTTAACATTTCCAGTAAAGAAAAAATGTTAGTTAATTTGTGTTATAATCCAAGCAGATCAAACTTTATTGATTTTTTGGAACAATTAACGCTTAACATAGATAATGCATTTTCAGTTTCTAATAAAATTACGCTTCTGGTTGATTATAACATAAATTATCTGGATAGCAAAGAAAAAGAAAATTTAGATTCTATAATTATTCCATATGGATTGAAGGTTTTTTGTCCAAACGATGAGACCAGAATTAGTTCCTCAACTAAAACTCATATCGACTACATTACCAGTGACTATGAAACAAACCGCATTGAATTTTGCTTTGATACACCTTATAAAACCGACCATTTTGCTTCATTTATTTTGACGGACATAAAATGCGGCAAAAGTTTACCGAGGATAATTTCGACTTTCAATAAGAAAAATTATCAGAAAAATGTATTTTGCAATACACTCTCCGCTCTTCCTTGGTATCTCTTATATCAATGTACAGACGCACAAAACATGTTCTCGACGATGATTTATTTAATTTCTAGTGCTCTTCAGCAACATGCTCCTATCGAAAAAAAATTTGTTCGTAATTTTAAACCAAAAAAAATGTATTGAAAACGGAATGGTTCGATTCAGAATGTCAGCAATTGTTGAATAGGAAACAGAATTCACTCAAATCATATCGCAGTCAAAGCACAAGCGATAATTGGTCAAAGTACCAGTTTTTACGTAATCAAATGAGCCAATTGATTAGAAGTAAACAACTCGATCACTCAAAAAATTGTTTTTCACTTCTCAGCACTATCCAACAAAAATGGAAATATATTAACCATGTTAGAGGTACATGTTCTGGCAACAATTGAATTACAGTTCTATGAAGTTCCTTCAGTGAAATGATAACCCAAGACAAAAAAATTGCCAATCATTTAAATTATATTTTTTCGAACTTAGGCGAATTTTTCCGCGCTAAAAAGCCTCCGAATTACAACAAATCTGCCTCTGAATCTGCACCTTTCCATTTTCAACACATTACAGTGAAGCAATGCTTTGATATAGTTTGGAAAATCAATGTTAAAAAACCTCTCGGACCTTGTACCGTACCTGCTTGGGCAATCATTGACGGTCAATCAGTTATAGTTCCACATTTAACTTTTGTCATAAATACTTGCTTAGATGAGAACATTTTCCCGATCGAACTGAAAAAAGCACACGTAACCGCTTTGTTTAAAAAAGATGACCCAATGGATGCAAGAAATTATCCGCCAATATCAATAACTTGTGCTTTTTCTACATGCCCAAATAACAGAATATCTTGACAAATTTCAAATAATGACACCATTTCAATTCGGATTTCGCAAAAACATTTCATCACAAGATGCTCTTGTTTATGTGACAGAAAGTATTCGAAATCTTATAGATTCAAAAAAAATCGTACATGCAGCTTTATTAGATCTGTCCAAGGCTTTTGATTCTATTTCGCATGAAGTTTTAGCTGAAAAAATGCGTTCTCTCGGTTTTTCAAATGGAGCAAATGCTTTAATTGCTAGCTTCCTAAACAAACGTATTCAAAGAGTAAACGTCAAAGGAATTTTTTCAGACTGGATTGAAATCAAACGAGGTGTCCCACAAGGAACGGTACTTAGTCCGTTGTTGTTCAATTTATATGTTAATGACATACAAGAGCGATTATATGAAGGTTGTACTTTAGTTCAATATGCTGACGACTGTATGGTTTTTTCCTCTTCTATAATTTCTGAGGATGCTTTGAAACGATTGCAAAAATCACTTAATAATCTAACGGAATTTTTTGCAGAGAACCAATTGAATCTGAATGCATCTAAATCGGAATTTATAACAATTTGTCAAAAAAAAAGATAGCAAAAATGTAGATACTGATACAATAGTAATTAATGGGCATTATGTAGCCAAAAAACCAGAATGCAAATATTTAGGCCTTATTCTTGATTCAAGTTTATCTTTTCATGCTCAAATCAAAACAATTCTCCAAAAAATGGCATAAGGAATTAAAACTATAGATACAATTGGACAACAACTGCCGACATTATCATTAGTTGCCTTGCTTCATTGTCTTGTTTTATCACGTTTAGATTATTCAGCAATATTTTTACAACAAATTAATGCTATTTTGATGCTATCTCTAGAGAAACTAGTTGAACTGGGCGTTAAAAAGAACATATTTCAGATCGAAATTTAAATCTTCTTCCCTTCTTCGCATTAGCAAATCGTTCATTGGAATCGAGAAAAGAATTGAGTTAAAGTGTATAACATACTTATACCAATATCTTACAAACAAAAAAAAGGCTTTTCAAAATACATTGACACTACCGACTGCCAATTATAGGCTCAATAAAAGAACGAAACAAATTATTTTTGACAAACATTGTTCAACCGCTTCTCTACAAAAATCATTTTTTCATTTGACTTCTAAAGAATGGAATTCACTGCCCATAATTTTGCGCAATTTAGAAAAATCGAGACCAGGATTCAAGAAAAAATTGAAAGAATTTTACGTGAGTGAATTGAGAAACAATCCAATATGTACAAATACAAATACGTGGCGTGGTTTCCGTTTTTGCTAGTTCTATATGTTTTAATTTAATTTATTTTTCCAGACATTTTTTGAAAGAGAATCTGTATATACTCTGTATATACGCTGTATGTTTGGACTATCTATAAAATCGTTTGTAAAGTTTTGATACCAGCTAGTTCTTAATTCTTAAAACTGATGTTTTTTTAGTATCAGTAACTTCATATATTTTAATCAACCAATTTCTGAACTGTAACCGAACTTGTTTTGTTTTGTTTTGTTTATTGCTTGTTTTCTGATGTTGTGTTTTTGTTTGATGTAACCAATGAATTTTAACCAACTTTATTATTTACACTTTGCTATACTGATGCCTCGGCTTTTTACTGTATAGTAATTCAGGTGTTCTTTCTTCTTCTTCTTCTTCTTCTTCTTCTTCTACATCGATGAAACTTTGAAAAAGGCAGCCAAATCATGCTCGATCACAAGATAACAAATACTATCAAAAACTGGCAATACAAAAAAAACTGCAGCCGAAATAAGCTGACTATAACAGCAAAACCAAAATTGAAAATAGGATATGTGTTTTGTTTAATAAATTCTTACAAATAGAAAAAAAATAATTTTTCTTGAAGCGCTTACAACTGTCAATGAGTCTTTGGACTCATTTTCTCATAAAATAAGAGACATATATTTGTGACAACGAACATTTCCTAAGTATGCTATGGTTTTTTCAACCCCTCGTTATAGTATTTTAGCTAGTTTATATTTCTTGTAAGTACAATACCAGATATTTTTTCTCTTTGATTTTTTTGTGATATTTGAAGCAATGTTGCGGTCCTTTTGTTTAAATGATCTTATTTTAAAAAAATGACGAATAAATTTTGCTCATGGAGATGCCATCCGACAGGCTGATGCCTTTTTGGTATTCTCCTAAGCCGAACTAGTTTGTAAGCGTACTTTTTTATAGAATGTATGCTGATAAATTTCGGCTTGAAAAATAAAATCTTATGATTATACCTTCAAGTAGGGTTTTCTCGAGAGGGTCGAAATTTCATGAATTTTTGAAAACTTTATCCACTTTTTATAGGTCGACCAAATAGATTTTCGAAGCTCTCACAGAGCAGTAAAAAGTCCTTGTTTTGGCCTATTTTCTGCGCCGCAGGCAAAAATTTTTGAAAAAAATCAGGCCTAAATTGGTGTTGTTAGGCGTTTTTTGGAAATTTCGCGCTCCCCCTTCAAAATTAGTATATATTGGCGCCGAAGGCACCTTTAGAAATTTTTGAGGGTCTGTCATCGAAAATGGATATCTCAAAAAAGTACAAAGGGGGACCTTTTGTCGTCTGCGGGTCGAATCCCTGAGGGGGCGCCCCCCCCCCCCCCCCACGCTCCTGCTTTCAATTCTATTACTTGGCGATTATCTTTTGGTCCAAATGTGACATAAAGCACCCAGAAGTTTGTGGCCCTATATATTGCTGAATATGTGCATGGTTACATTCTCGGCTCGGTTTTTCTGCCTCACTCCCATGCAACGAGTGCGAATCATGGTGGCACTCGAACACCCGCCCGGGTTGACCAAAAAAGCTAATCATACAATATTCATATTTGAAAAAATGCTAGTCACTCATTTTTCATGCAATTCCATTAGTACAGAAAATTGCATGAAAGGTCTAAGATTAATGATTTTCAACTATGGAAATTGTATGACCAGCATTTTCTCATAAACTAAAAGATTTTCACTTCCCCCTTTTCAACTCTAAACAACTTAACACCACAGAATGTCATTCTCTATTTTGTTGCCTTAGCAATTCAACATCGCTACATTTTAAAAACGTTTCTATAATTTCTCCAAAATGAAGACAAAACTTCAAGGGGGACGTTAGTAATTATCAAAGATTTGCCATTTAAAGCTAGAAAATTTCGCGCTACTTGTAAGTTTTGAACAGTAATGACCTCACCAATAGTTTCAATGAATCGTTCCAAGGTGAAATGAAATGGCCTTGCCAAAAATTTCAATGAATCGTTCCAAAATGAAATGAAATGGCCCTGCCAGTAATTTCAATGAAACGTTCCAAAATGAACCAAAAACAAGCAATAATTAAAAGAACTTCAAAGGCCCGCAAATAAATAGAAAAATTTTGAATATGGTCTAATTTTCTGATATTTTCAGCCGGTATAGTAATAAGAAAAAGGTTTAACCAACCACAAAAGCCTTAAAACTTAAACTTATAACCTGATCGCTTTGTCAGCTTTTTTTGAAAAGTAGGCACATAAATACAACGCCAAAGAGTTTGCCAGCCCCCAGTCCCAACCTAGCAACCCAAAAACAAAAGCGATTGTCCTGGGATAAAATTGCTAGTGCACGAGTCAAGTTCTTGCGTTTAGTTACGTTTCCGGGAGGTTGCAAGGAAGCGTCTTTTCAAAAAAAGCGGACAAAGCTCAAGTAAGATTGAAAGTTGAATATGAACAAAAAGAAAGAATAAACGAAAATGAGACAAAATTTACACTGGCTGATCATAAACTAGATAACGCTCTAAAAAATACAAATCAGTTTTGTCTTCGTAAACGGACATTTTGTTTTGTACTCATTGAATTAATACACGGCATTTTTTCTTCCTTAAGAACTCTCGATGCGTCAAAAAAAATTAAGTTTTGTCCGTAGGTGTTTTTTTGCAGGCTGCCTACACTTTTCGACATATTTGGGTGGGCTCCGCTGAAACAGGGCTCCCTTCAACAGCATTTGTTGTTCTAGCAATACCACTCACGGCCGCAACTCGCTGGTTACAAAGGGAGGGTGGGAATAAAACTTCACGGTTTGGCACCATGCTTTTTATGTAAGCAGAGCCAAAGTACAGACACAACTCGCCAATTTTCTCAAATTTTTTTCATGTCATAGGAAACGCCAACCTTTTTTTTCAAATGCAAGGAAAATCATCATATTTAAGGCCATCGCTGATACTTGATTCATTTCGTAGGCCACTTTTAGGCCCAATTCTTTTTTTTTGTCAGGTAATTCTGGGAGAGATGGAAAAAACAACCCGATAAATGAGTTCGGGGATTTTTTTCGGAATGACTGAAGAGCAGCTCGCTCAAAATCTAACAAAAATTTTTCAGGCCGGTAGTTGGGTGCTAAATCAAATAAAACGCCTACAAAAAGCTATTGTTATTTTTCTGTTTTTTTTGGGACGGAAGGCGTACATGCAAGCTGGTGCAATGCCAGATACACTAACATGAATATAGTATAGCTGATAGAACGTTTTCGGAGTAATTTTAGAAGTTCCATCGGCTAAGCAGAAAAATGATTTCCCAGAACGCTCAGATTTTTGGGGTAACCACACAATTTTATTCGCTCGAGATCGTTTGATCCACTGTCATACCAGAGAAAATTTTCAAAAATCTCGGGAATCTCAAATTTTTGGGCAATGGGGATGGGTGGCATATTTACATCTAGCCGCTTACGTCTGCGGGCAGCCGTTTGGATCAGTTTGTCTTTTATTGGGAGGGCAAACTGAATAGCCAAAACATTTGTCACTGGCAAAATCGCACTGACAGCTGCAACAATCGGTGTATGAGTTTCGCTGAGATCTTTTGAAAGCTTGATGACATTTCGGGCACCCGATTTTCGCGCTGTAATGTCATTGTTATGCTCTCCACGCGTCTCGATCAATTCGTTATTTTCAGTTATGGCAGACGCTCGCCATTTTTGCGTTTAAAATTTTTTGAGCAAATCCAGTTCCCGGTAAACTTATTAGTTCGCTTGGAAAAAAAATTGTGGCTAGACGCTATAAAAAATTGGCGAGCTTTTAGATGAAACTGTGAATTCGAAAGAAAACTCAACCATAATTTGTTTTTTTTGTGTGTTTGCGTTTGCTTATCACTTGACCACAGTATAAAGTGATTGTAAGAAATTTATACTTGTCGGAAACTTTGCGTCAAATTGTTATGAATTAGCACATGCAGGTTTTTTAGTAATCATAAGTAGTTTAGGAAGCGTCAATTTAGGAAGTTTTTCAATATGCTGCGTGCGGTAATTGCAGAATGAACTTTGTTGTGATTAGATTACAGATAAAAAGTTCAAAGAGCATTAATTTTAGAAGTGAAAGGACTAGGTGTTGAAATGTGCGGTGCTAAACTGGAAAATAGGAGTTAAACTGTTATGGATATAATTGTTTTGTAGTCAAATGACTAATTGTGTAAATGTACTGTGTTAAGTTGGCTGTAAATAAATCGTAGGACACCAAATTTTCAAAGGTGATTATTTTTGTTCCGACTCCCATAACGAAAGTAACGGAGCATTTGTACTCGGGGTGGGTTTCTTTTTCTTCAGACAAGTTTCGACATTTCAATTAGCCGTTTTTGACAGAAAAATTTACATAATTCAAAAGGTATTGTTGTCTTGAGTTTAAATTCGAAAAAATATTGTACCTCTAATCATTTTTTGCAAAGTTATGGGGGCTATAAAAATGCCATTTTGGTCAATAGGGGACAAATAACGCGCGATGTCTTTCGCGCTATTAACGCTTATGCGGAGACTTAACCCGTCTTAAGATTAATTCCAATTTGGTTAAAGAAAGCTTATTTGCCTATAATAAGAAAGCTTATTTGCTTATTTATCAGTGGGAGCGAAATCTATCACTTTGTACTTTACCTGGCGTGTGGGTATGGTTTTCACAAACAATTCAGTTTAAAAAAAAAATGAAATTTGTTACATTTAATTTGTTTGATGTTATTACTGCTCAAAAGACCCTTGAGGCAGTAAAAACATTCAGGGCTTCACCCTGATACAAGACGTTTTCTTCAAATTTTTAATTTTTTAATTATCAGACCTTGATCAAGGCAAACATGAACATGCCATACAAAAAAATAGAAATTTTTATTGTTTTTTAAAAAAAATTATAAGGAGAAAAGGAAAAATTCTAATTTGTGTTTCCAGGACTACGTTATACACACAAAAAAATAAATTGTGCATGCAATTTTTTCTGAAAATGTTTGTTTGAGTACAAAATTCGATTTGCGGTTTAAAAAAAATCAAAAAAAATGTTGGGAAAATTTCAGTATTACTTGGAAAAATTTTTTGTTGTCGTCATCAAAAAAATGCTAGTCATACAATTTCCATGTATTTAAATTGTAATATTAGCATTTTTTCCACAAAAAGGTTTTCTTTTTTATAAAGTACTATAAACTGAATTTTATGCCAAAACAAGAAAAAAGTTCTTTGAAACCATTTTAGCAAATGTATGAATAATTAGTTTAAGGAATTGTATGATTAGCATTTTCGGTCTATGGAGGTCAACCCGGGCGACCTTTTGATTGAGAGGCGGAGACGCAATCCCTTCATCACCACTCGCCTGTTTTCATGTATGTCAAGTTTCAGTTCACCTTGGAATTGTTTTCAACCTTGACAACAGGTCTTGACAGCATACCTGATTCCTTTTCGTAGTTTTCCAGAGTAACCATACTGAGCTCAGGTGCTTTCCATTCCAGCTCGATCATTGCATCTTCGTAAAAGGACGAAGTCTCCTCGTAAAAAGATCTCTCATTTACAGGATCACTCACAGACCATAAACCGTTAAGCCATGCTTCAGATACAGCTTCATCTTTTTCAAAACTTGAATCATCCATTTCTAGTTTCAGATTGGTTGCAATGGTTTTTGCAAGAAGTACCTTAATAATTATGAAACACAATTTAGAAAAGAGACTAATTAACGAATGTTTTACATTCCTGTATAAGGAAAATAATCATGAGAATACTGCGGCTTGAATTGCTAAGATATACATCTCGTAGTTGATGTTTGCACTTGTGAATAAAAAGAGAGATATGAACTCTTAATCGTAATCACACATTTAGCCGTGTTCATCAATCAAACAGAGGCTGGTGAAATTATGGAGGCCCATCTAATTGAAGAACCGGACAAGTTTCAGTACAATTACTGATAATGGAATCAAGGCTGATAGTTGTTGCGTGCGTGTCGGTCAGTAGAGTATTGATTATTGTAACGCCTCTTTTTTGTATTGCTTTAGTTTATACTCCTTGTTGTATTCTGAGAGTGGGGAGGAACGTTGTCTTCGGGTGTGCTTCACTTTTCTAGAAAACTTTTCATTTTTTTCCACGCAAAATCAAGTAGCGCTAATCATTGAAATGATTCAAGTGATATGTCAAATTTAATTCCTTTCAGTCGTGATGCAAACTAAACATTACAAAAATCTGAAAACTTTTCTCAATATCGAATAAAAGTGGTTTTTCAATTTGCCTTATAGTCTGTTTTCGAGAGAATAGAGTGAGCGAACAGGCTACTAGTAGAAAGATTTCTTTTGAGCGGTGAAATTTCGTATTACTCCAGAAAATTAGCTTACGAAATTTTCTATCGCCTTCTTAGAAATCAGGTTTTCTATAAAAAACTTAAAACTGTTGAATTTTTTTGTATATGGGTATGTTTATCCTTGCGGTACCAGACTTTTTTCTCGTAATAAAGTACGTCACAGGACTCACCTGCACTCATCTTCTGGTGTGATTCAAAATGAATTCACGTTCCTTAGTTTCTCCTGCACACTTAGCCTAGATAGAGGTAACGAAATTAAATGGGATGGCAAATGTCCTGAGTTTGAAATTTAAACAAAAAAAACAGATCCTGCTACCAGGATCTGTTTTTTTTAAACAAAAAATTTTGTTCCAAATGAATTTGTGGAGTTAATATTTATGTTTATAAATTGACCGTTTAATTGCCACATGTAAAAACTGTTTTTTTTTTTCGTTGTACAAAATTTTCATTGAAAACGCATTCAATTTTCAAAGATTTTAAACATCCGGCTCAAACGAATTTTGCTTTTTACGTTGATTTTAACTTTGCCAACTCGATTTGTTGAAATTTCGTTTTTTTATCTTTTTTTGGCTTTTTTGACTTAATGGTTTTCGACTTGTTTGATATCTACTTGGTGACCTTTTATGTTTTATGACCAAAAAATTTTTTGTGCAAATATATGTTCTGAGGGGAAGGGGGATTTAGTTTTTTTTCCATTTGTGTAGATTCTTTGAATTATTTTTATGATTCGTTTCTGCTCTGGTATTTCCGCTTGGTTACCAGTTGTTACATTTTTTCCGATGCTGATTTTGCATTCTATTTGGTCTGTACACGATTTTTTCACTAAGATTTTGCCTAGCATCTTAAGTTGATTTTCAGCTGATTGTCTGTCGGCTTATTTACCCAATAACTTGTTTCCTACAAACTGCCGATAGTATTTATGACATTGTTAAGACTTCGGCCTCAAACTTTTGAGTGCTCAAAATCAACCCCTCTCGGACCACTTCATACATTTTTAATAATTTTTAACAAAAAATGTTTTCGTGTTTTAGTTTTTTAGTTCCTTTTTCAAGGGCAACAATGTTCAAAGTTCTTCTTGATAGTTTTTGAGCGTCTTGCTGTTTTAATACTATACTAGTTGTATTGCAAGTGGTGCAAAGATTAGCGTCGCTTCTGTGTTGAATCTGTTTTTTTTTCTCTTTTTTTGAAAAAAAATAATGTGGAATGCGCCCTATTTACTATGGCTAGCAAAGATGCATCCTCTCATCACGCCACGCACAGAAGACGACAAAATTTATAAAAATGGGCAAAACAAAGAAGTACTGTTTTTTTTTAGTTTTGCTATCATTGTGATCGAAACTTCCCGTGCTACTTTCACAGCAACCGGACATCCTTCTATTTGATTGAAGTTTGTTGATCTGCGTAAATGATTGAATCTATTACTGCCTGTCATATGAAGAATCGTTTAATTGAGTTAAAACGGTTGCGCCTTGAGCTGTGTTCATAAAATGGATAGCTGGAGCATCCAAAAGTTTTGGGTCAACCAATTTAAAAAGTTACAAACATCGATACACACTATTTCAATAAACATTTAAAGTAACACAATATTTTTGACGGAGATAGAGGGAACAATTTAGGTTTCAAAAACCGCTCAATAACAGTTAGTGTGACGTAAAAAACAACCTTGAAAACTTAACAGACACGTAGAACCAGTATAAAATGTTCAACTTCAAAACAGGTGTTTGAGGAACTAGAGGTCTTTAGGAAGTTAGAGGAGTTCTTCTATAAAGAAAAAAACAACCTGATAAGTGCATATTACGAAAAATCATTGCAATTAACATCGGGGTAGCTTGCTCCATGTTACCTCGATTTTTTCAGGCTGCAGGCCATTCAAGCTCTGGGGCATCAAAAACACTGTCTTCCGTACCAGCAAAGTAACGAAAAAAACCTTTCAATGGCATTTTAAATACTGCAATAATGTTTTCTAATTATTCGTCTCATAAATATTTTTGTAACTATTTTTTTTCTGAAGAATTTTTGTTTTTTGTTTATTCAAGGTTACTTTGTCAAAGTATGTGAGAAAAAAAATGCATCTTTTTGTTTAAAATTGTTTGTCGGCTTGAAACGCTTTCCATCATCTTAGACAAAAACTTTCTAACTTTTAGATATTTCTGTGCTTCTGTTGAAATACGCATTGAGAAATTCGATTTCGTTTGACTGCTTGTATATCAGAGAAAAACTCCGACTAAACCTCGAGGCCGTTCGACAAAGGTTGGTTGAAACTTCTTACAGAAAAAAAATGTTTTCTTTGCATGTTTTTTGCTCTTTTTATTCTCCCACCAGCTTTGTGAATTACAAAAAGACGTGTTTAGCGTCTCTAATTGTTCCGACTTTGAAGAAAAAAAAAAGAATATTTTGCTTGGATTAGTTTTTCTTAACTTCGACTTTTTAACTAACCCTTTTTGACGAAAGTTGTTGCCCGGCGTGTAAATTTAAAAGCATATTTAACCTGGTTTACTTTTAGTAATGTTATGCGGGTTTGATTTTTAGTAATTTGGCCAGTTTGGGATAATGCATTATTATTGCCTTCAAATGTGAAATATTGTGTTTTTATTAGGAGAATATGAGACGCTAAATGCATCCCTTTGTAGCTTGCTTACTTAAGAATGTGGGGTGCATTTTTTTTTCATTTTTTGTCAATGTCCCATTTTTCAATTCGGCTTGAAGTGCTGTGGGAACATTCAGGGCTTCACCCTGGTATACGAGCAGTCTTTATTTAATTTTTAAACTTAACTCAACCTTCGCTTACGCGTGTTATAAGGACGCAAATTATCGAGCGTTAGTTGTCTCAAGTTTTTGTCAAATCAGTCAAACTGATGTTTTTGTTCCAACTTTCGAAGAAACTGAGGAATATATATGCTTAGTGTGATTTTTTATAGTTCAGACCAATTTTATCATATTGACAGCGTGTGAGTAACGATCCGCATATCGTTATACTGCAAAGCAAGCATGCTTGCATTAGACAAAAATTCGGATGGCATCGCTGTGCAAATAAAACTTTGGTAGTTCCAATACGCAAATTCTTCAAACGTGACAAGTTGTCTGCACTCATGATTGTCCCACGAGTGGCCTACTGTGGCCTACATAATAGTTGGTCAATATAAATCTACTCAATTGTTAGCTTTTTTGTATTTGATAATTGGCTGTTCAAATTTTGTAACTTTTCAAATGTTGTTTGAACAAAAAAATATTCGAGACCAGTTAAAAATAATTGGCTTCGCCCTGCCATTGGATCAGTCTTGTATACATTCGAGCTCCAAACAACAAAATATTTCAGATTGTTTAAAAAACTTTCGTCAAAAACACTTAGTTAAAAACTCAAAAAATGACTCATTAAAAAAATCACCCGAATTGTAAATTTTCCGCACTTTCCTTCAAACTGAATCTTCAAGTCAGTAAGCACATAACTGCTACTAACTTGTTTTTCTGACTTTGAAATACGGAAAATTGACGCTTGGGGCGTTTTTGTTAGTCAATTAACGACTTTTAAGCGAAGTGTTGTTGATGAACACTTTTTAAACAATCTGAAAGATATTGTTGTTCGGAGCTCAAATGCGTACAAGACTGTTCGTGTAGCAGGGAAAAACTCTGAATGTTCCCACCATACATCGAGTAGAAGAAAACAGAGTAAAAAATTGTAAAATTTTAATGAGAAAGGTAAAAAACGCTGCTTCCCCGAGTCGAGATTTTTCACCTAATTTGAAGCGAGATTTGAGCGGTTTGAGCGGTTTTTTTAGACAATTTCGCTCAAAATTTTGCTTCAAATTGAGCGGTTTGAGCGGTTTTTGAACGGTTTTATCTAAGAAGAAGAACTGTGTGGCTCCGACCTTCGAGATCTCAGTTTTACTCGTCGTGAGCTAACAATTTGTGACAATTAAAACTGAGCAAAAACCTGGTTTTAAAACCTCGTTTTTGATGAGCAAGGTGTTTTAAATTGAGCAAAAACACTCTTAATTACTTTAATTTGATTAAAAACAAGTTTTAACATTATTCTGAACATCTTGCCTTTTATGAAAAAATGGTTATCATACAATTTTCATATATGCAAATTGTATGATAAATTTTTTTTTAGCTTCAAATTAAATTTTCGTTTTTGATGAGCAATGTCATTTAAATTGAGCAAAAGCACTTTTAAATAAATTAAATTTGTTTATAAACAAGTTTGAACAATTTCTGAAAATCTTGCCTTTCATGAAAAAATGGTTATCATACAATTTTCATATATGGAAATTGTATGATAACCATTTTTTTTTTCAGAAAAAAAATAAACGTAGTTATATTTCATCACCAGACTGTTGTATTTGGTTCAAATAGCCGGAGAAACTAGATTGAATCTTTTTTTAATGGTTTTTTGAAATTGGATGAAAATTGTATGATTAGCATTTTTCCATACATTTGATGCAGGCAATTGTATGATAAGCTTTTTCGGTGTGGGGAAATTTAAAATAAGCATTTTCGGTTTATGGATGTCAACCCGGGGTCACATTACCTTTCCAGGCCTTTTTGTTGGTTTTAATCGGTTTTCTTTATAAGACCGCTCAAAAACCGCTCAAATCTTGCTTGAAAAACCGTTCAAAAATCACCACAAGAAATGAGCGGTTTTTGAGCGGTTTTTTAAGCAAGATTTGAGCGGTTTGAGCGGTTTTTCCAAAAGAAACCGCCCAAACCGCCCAAACCACTCAAACCGCTCAAATCTTGCTGAAAAACCGCTCAAACGGCTCATATCTTGAGCGGTTTTTGAGCGGGATCTCGACCCGGGTCAAACCAAAATATGACTTTACTTAAGATATAACTAAAACATCGTAGACTATATCGGCCTGCTGGTAATTCGGTTTATTTAGGGATCGAAGCTGGATGATGATGTATGCGATGGCTGTGACTGCCACAGTTTTCATGGTATGTGGCCTGGCTGCATCCATCAGCGCATTGAAGATCCAACTGGCCGAAAGGAAAGCCAAAACTGCCAAGGAGGACAAACTGCGCATGATCGAAGAATACGCGAGGATAAAAAGAGAGAAGGTATACTGATGTGTCGGCCAGTTGCATTTGTTCGCTGAAAAATATTTGCCTTAATGATTTAAAATTTTAGGGTATAAAAAGTAGTAATCAACGCATTATATCATTAATTTAGATTTTTTGAAGACTTTTTTTCTTTTTTCAGTTTTAGAATTGATAAAAAGAGAACAAACTCCGAAAAAAAAAATTAAAATTAATTAACGGTGCAAATTAAATAATAATTTTACTTGCGCAGCTTAAAAAAATGTTGACAGCGGAACTTAAGAAATGACTGATGGCGCGACTCAAGATAAGACTTTTGGTATTTCGCTCAGTAGCGCAGGTCGCGGCGGTTTTTTTTGAGTCGCGCCGGTCCCGAATTGAAAATCCGTCGCGCGATTAATTAGGCTGCGCCGGTACCGATGGTTTTATGTGTCACGCTGGTCGCGGTAGTTTTTTTTCAGTCGCGCCGGTCTTCAATTACCAAGTTTCGGTCGCACCATTCTGGAATTGCGTATAAAAAGTCGAGCCGGTCTGGAATTGCCAAAATTGGGTCGCATCGGTCTTTTTTCTAAGTCGCGGACATCTTACCGGCATGAAATACTCCAATTCTTAATTCTAATTTCCCTTCGAATGATTCCCTAAAAAAGAATTCATCGTTTTCCTTAGGAGTTGTTTATACAAATTTACAACTAAATTTATAGAAAATGTGATTTTTCTGCAAATCAAAAGTGTTTGCGTGACTTTAGACTGTCGGAGGAAATTTACCAGAGGACATCTAATAATTGGCGTTTCGAATCTGTCAAAGCAGTTGGGCAACACGAAGTTCGGAATATATTGTCGAAAAACGCGGATTATTGCTTAATAAATGTGGTATTCATGTGTAATTGATTTTGTGCGAGTTTCAAACAACTTAAATAGTTACATTTTGTGGTGCCCTCAAATGCAGCAGGTGTGATAATTTCAATTCTGAATAAAGCTGTTTTCTTTTCTTATGAACGATTGTCTTACTGAGTTAGGACCGAGTTGGTTAACTCATAGAGTAATTTCGGATAGGGTACACCGTCTGCTCGTCACGCTATCTTATTTTCGGCCGGATAGATTCGTGCAACTTCTTAGTCTAATACCGATCCTAATCTTACTCTTATACTATCTAGTCTCAGGTTGTTTAACTAGTCTCTGCTAGGCTCAATAGATCTAGGGTATACTGGTTTATTGCGGCTGCTGAAGTGCTCGGGAGAGTCCAACTAATTTCTAAGTTAAATTCAAATCTCTCTGGTGCTGAAATTACAAGTAACTTCAGCACTTACAAATAAGTGGGTTGTTAGTTAGATGGATCATGATTGGTTAATATTAAATACTTTACATTGGTAAAATATCTAATTTATCCAATCATAAAATGTAGTTTAGATCAGGTTCCACCCATCCGGGTTTTACAGAGTTTTTTAGAATAGTTCTTCTGCAATTCGAAGGATGGATGATGGACGTTGGTGTTTGGCGAACATCTTATTTCTTCTGTTTCCTTTTTGTTAAAGAAGTTCCAGGAAGCTGGAGTTTGAGACATAAGACGTTGTGTCTTCTAGTGACAACGACTAAGTCTTTGCAACAAACTCAAATCTGATTTCAGAATGGTTGGCTATGTCAGGTTTTTCTGTTCTGCGTGGAGAACTTCTTTTGTGTCTGATCTAGTTTGGGAATGGCGTGGAGATTGTGCGTGGAGGGGATGCCTGGTTACTCGGATCTGTACGTATACTTGAACATCGAGGTGGTCATTGGTCTAGTTCAATGAAGTCCTTTTCTGCGAAGTCAAGTCGTACTCTAAATCCTTTGAGTTGTGATTGTGAGTGGCATATCGATTGTGGTTGGCCATTCTCTCTCGAGTGTAGTGGGGTCGTTTTGTCTTTAGATGTTCGTCCTTGGTGTTGTATTCTGATCTATGTATTGCATAATGTAATTTACATTTTATAAAACATTTATTAGTTTAATATTTTTTAATTATGATTTTAGTTAGTTGTTTTCACAAAAGCTTTTTGTTTTAGTTCGGTTATTTTGAAGAGTTACTCACACTTGAGTAGCTCTTATTAAAAATAGTGGTGTGGTCACAAAGCGTGGATGTAGCGCGGTGGGTTAGGCCGGCTATAGAGCATGCTCAGGACGTCCTTCCTGGTGGGTTAGGCCAGGAGTGGGAGTATGATTTCATGCGGTTTTTGTGAGGGGTCCTGTTATGTGACAACGTTTTATGTTGGGTTTGCTGTGGTTTTTCTTATGTCTTGTTGGTTATGTCCTTTTTCCAAAAAGTAAATTGTTCGTGGTATGGGTTTGTCTTTCGACTTTTTTGTGTTTTATTATTTCTTTCTTAGACTTTATAATAGTCTTCAAAAGAATAAATTATCCAGTTTTAAACTGGGTTAATCCGGTTTGGGTACCGTTGGTTTCCTTTTCTTAGTCATGCTGTTATTCTATGATTTGTGGTATTTAGTAAGCTGCGTTGGTTAGTTTTGTTTAGTATATGATTCCTTTCCAACCGGGTTAAAGGAAAGTTTGAAACATGTTATTATATGTTAGAGTTGTTGAGTGTGAAAACTTGAAACTGAAATTCATTATTTTAAACAATTCTTCGTGGGCGAGCTGTGCGAGTGTGGATAGAATTTCTGTGCGAATAAATGAGAATATCAAAAGGTTAGTACTGCAATTGCATTTTATTAATTTACTGCATAGAATTTGGAAATTTACTGCTAGTTATGGGGGAATTTTAAGATACAAATTTTCATTATAATTAGATTTACTGCTTGTGGGGGAAATTTTAGAAATGAATTTACTGCATTGGTATTAAATTTATAAATTTATAAGTGTAAGAGATTAATAGAATTTTTGAAATCTGTTTGATGAAATTTGCGATTTTTATTTGTCTTTTGTGGTTTTTGTAGGTGATCGTCGGATGAAGGCTAAAAATCTAAAGAAAACATGAATAAAGTATGGTGAGTTTTTAATATTTCAATTAGTTAGTTATATTCATTTAATTCATACTTACCTGTTAGTCGTCGGGGAAAAAACCGTGGGGGAAGATGTCGTGAATTAGTTCTGAAGTTGTTAGTAGTTTAGCTAAGATGCGGATGATATTTTTAGTCTGAAGCAGTGGCCAAAGCAATTGAAGTGCCTTAATAGTGGTTAGTTCTTCAGTGCCAACTGCAAACTCATAAGGTGTGTTTTGGATTAGATTATATAATTTGTGATTGAATTTAGTGTTGTGGATGAATTCTAAAATTGGGATTTCTATAGGTTGTACAAACTCGTGCGGGATAAGGAAGGGTCGGGATTCTTCGGCGTTGAAGGTCTTGGTGATGGGACAGAAGATGTACATTTGGGTTATGGGATCATAATTGCGAAGAATACCATGGAGGTTAGTGTCTTTAATACAATATGTGAAATTTAGGAAAATGGTGAAGTGTATTTGGAATTAATGAATTGAAAACGATGGTGTGGTTGTCTAGAGGGTGTGTGTAGGTCAAAGTGATTTTGGATGAAGCGATAATAACTATATGTGTGGGTTTGTTTAGTGCGCAACATAATATCGTGTGAGCAGTGTAAATCTCTTTCGTGTGGTGCAAGGAAATGAAAGGTTAGTGAAAATATTTGGAAGCGTTCTTTAAAACTTTCGTATGCTTGTGTGTCTGTTAGTGCTTCTGAAATAATGTGATCAAACTTTCGGTCGAAGATGTTTAGTGTGAATATATATGGTGTCTTGATGAAAAATTTCTCGGTAATTTGTGGATTAGCGAAGCGATCGTCGTCTAAGAATTGATCTTGGTTAGCTCTGATGATGTTGTGATCATAGTATTCGAGTGTATATTCGTTAGCTCTAGGTGCAGTGTGTGTTTTTAGTGATTTTTTATATCCAACGTAAGTAAATTGTCTAGCGGTTAGTGGTGTAGTGAGTCGATATAGCATGTCCGTATTTCGCTCTATATCGATGTGAGTGTTAGATAAAGGTAAGCAAAGAGGGTTAGTAAAATGATAATATGAGGTCCAAGAGAGAGTGGGCATTAAAACGTATTCATCTACAAAGTTGCGTGTTTCGTTAGTGTCGTGGGGGGTGTTTAAGGTGTATTGTGGGAATGAGGGTAAGGTGATGGCTAAAAATTCTTTTGTGTTAGTATGCTTGGGGTGGTTGATGTATTCACGGGCTGTTCCTGGTTTTGCTGGGAAAGGATGGTTGGGGAACTTTCTTTTAAAAGTGCGGTAAGCTCTATTAGTGTTGAGTGAGGATTCAGTTGATGTGGATGATGGTGCTAATGATTCAGTATAATTTGAAGAGGGTGTAGGGGTAGGGGGGTTGGATGAATTTATTGTGGAGGAGATTTGGTTTATGGTTGGGGTATTAAGGTGGTAGGGTTGTTGTTGAAGGGTAATAAAATTATCTAGCTCTGGGGAGATTCGGGGGGTGTCTGGAGAATGAGATGATTGGTCAGAATGGTATGAGGAGTAGGTTGGGGTAACTTGGGAAGCATAAGAGGGTGTGGGAGTGATTGGGTCAGGGTTATTGGATAATATGGGTTGAAAAGGGGGTTGAGAAAAATTAGAAGAGTTATGAAACTTATTGGATGGGGATGGTTCTGAGTCGGCAAATTCATCGGGGGTTTCAATATTCGGGTTATTGAGTTGTGAGATGGAATATAAAACTGAGATATGTGTATTAGTGTCGGAATTCATGCCTGATGTTACATTACTAGGTGGAAAATCGGGTGGCGGAAAAGCAAAAAGTGGTATTATTGGGATTGGAGAGGTAAGATTGGTTGGGTGGGAATTTGATCGGTGTAGTGATCCAAGTTGGCGGCTCATCGTGGGCTAAAAAAATGATTATTTTGAGACTGAAAAGCGGTGGTATGGGGTTGTTCAATAATTTGTTCATAAGTATTATCATCTTGTGACTGGTGTGTCATTATATGTTGGATGGGACTTTGTGATGTGGTGAGTCGAAAATTTGGATTATGTGTGATGGCTAAATTTCGAAAATTTCGTGGGACTAGGGATAGTGGATGGTTATTTGGTAGGGCTGGTAATTGTGGTGCCGTTGGCGTTATGTCTACATTGTTATGTTCTTCGTCGTATGTATTTTGTCGTGTTGCTATTTTTGTGTTATATTCTTTTATTTGTGCGTCTAAAAGAATTTTGTTTATAGATGTAGAAAAGATTCCAAAAAATCCTGCAAAGAGTATGCGTGCTACGCTTGCTTGTCTGTTTACTTGTGTGTGTATAGCACATGTGTTATAGATTCCTTTTAAAAGTGAGAAAAGAAATCCAATAAAGTTAAACATTGCGTATAAAATAGTCAATTTTTCTAAGATGTAGTAGGGCCATCCTAGAAAATCGATGATCTCATTTTTGAGTGTAACAAAGCTAAAAATGTTAATTGGTGATATATCTTGGGGACGGTATTTTTCACCGTTTAGATATATATAATCTTTAATGTCTTTAAAATATCCGCTATAGTCTTGCGTGTAGATATCGGCAAATCCTGCGGTTTCTGCAAGTTTGCGTAAATTTTGGTCTATTGATTGTCTTTGTATAGTGTCCATTTGTGTTAATAATTCTTGGAATTGTTGTGTTCTAATGTGATGTTGAATATCTGATTTTGAATAGATTCCTATTGATTGTAAGTCTATATTTGGGTTTCGAGCAATAGCGCGAATGCTTTCTGGTGAAAATTTTTTGAGTGATTGCATTAATGTGGGATATGGAGTGAGAAGATAATATTTATTTTCATCAGGGTTTAGTTGTACTACGTTGTGGCTGTTTTCTGATCCACATGGGACTGCGGTATCCCAGAAATAGGTTCTTCGTGAAAGTGTATCCACGAAATGTACTTTATTCTTATAAAAGATAGGGATTCTTTTATAACATCGTTTATCTTCAAAAACGTATAGTGGTGATACTTTTTTAGTACAAGTATAAAACCATAAGATATTTCCTTCATAGTCTAAAAAATTTGATCTATTTCCAGATAATAAGTATCCTGCATAGGGTATTTTTAATACTGCTAGTGCAAGTGATTGTAATATTTGTGTTCGTTCTAATTCGCATAGTTGGTGTAGTGTTTCTAATTCGGAGAGTGACATTTCTTGAAAAATTCGGCTAATTGTATAATCTAGTTTCATATCTAAATGAATATCATAGTGGATATTACCGAAATATGTAGTATTCATTAGTGATAATTCTTGTAAGCGTGTGCTTCTGGTGTCATGGGGTTTTAGATGTCCACCAGGTTGTCCGTTGCTTTTTTCAAAATTAACTGGTATATAGGATGTTCCTTCGTTTAGAGGATGACCTGTGGCATATGGGTCGATTTTTACTTTTCCAGTGGTCATGTCGAATCCTTTTTCGTATTCAACTAATATTTCAGAGTATTGTGTTCTGTGAAGTGGATTCCTGTATTTACATGCAAGTTCTGTTTCTTGATATATTTGAAAACGTGTCAATTTATTTTCTATATTGTCTATGTTTCTAAAATTAGAACTTAGTTTTCGTGATGGATGGACTTGTTCATATGGAATTGATTGTATAAAATATTTTTCGTGAAATTTTATCATACGAGCGTGTATTTTTGCTACTTGAAATGTTGTACATGTATCTTCGGGGAACCAAACAATTGTTGCTTGTGTTCTCGTTGTAGGGTCGCAATAACCTTGATCATTTTTACAAGGTAATCGGATTCCTTGATAGATCATTGTATTATCTGATAAATCTCGTGTTAGTTGTATTTTTTCGAGTTGTATTTTCCAATCGAAAAACATTATTTCTTGGTATCCTTTATTTTTTGTGTCTGCTTTGCAGTTTGATGGGTCATTTATACCAATGTGTGGTATCCAATGTTTATCGTGTAGGTCATAGGTTAATCGTCCGTGTGCGCCGTTATACGGGTATTTTTCGTCTAGTTTTATATGTCCTTGGTGTCTTTCAAGTTGTGATTGATGTACAGAGTTTGGAAAAACTTGAAAGTTAACTAACTTTCTTTGGGAGTTTTTATTTCGTGTGATGTTTAGTCTAAGTAATTCATTTTTACAATCGTCGGGATTGAGATGTAAAAGACGTTCTATATTACTTTGATAGAATGATTCATGGTCAAGTCGGTTTTTGTTTCCGTTCGAGACTTGTGAACAATGTACTTTCTTTTCGGAAAATGTTGCTGTGAATTTATAACCTGTAACTGTTGTTGCTCGGGCTTTTGAATAGAGTGTTGCTATTACATCTGTGGTTTCTATAGCTTGTGGTTCTGTTTCACATTGTGATACTTGATTTATTGCATATTTATGTAGTGTTTTTTGTTCATTTTCTTCACAATCGTAATGTGTTACTAATAAATCTTGTGGTCCTGTACGAGGGGAAGGGTTTATGTTTTGATTTGAGATTACTAGAAAAAGGAGTTGGAGAAAAATTAATAATTTTAGAATATACATGTGTATGATAATCCTGAGTATGGATTATAAAATGTAATGTAGCCAATTGTGTTTTTGGTATATCTGTCGTATTTGTATATTACTTCAGTAGTTATAAACGGTGGTGGTAGTGATTGAGCTGTTATGTTAGGTGGATTTAATGGGTAGGGATGTTGGGTAATATTATTTAACTTAACTGTTATTTCAAACTTTAATTGTAAACTGTTTTGTTGGAGTATTTGAATATTGTGATCACGGATATCGTTGTGAATATCTTGGCGATATTGTAATCTATTAAGTGCCCAGTTATGAAGGCGGTTACTTTCTTGATGTTGTCCAAATAGTGGTGGAGGTGCTGTAAATGTATTCCAATCTAGTCTTAAAGGAATATTTGTTGTTGATTGTTCTCGATATCTGGCGTCGAGATTATTTGGAAAATTTAAGTTAAAGGGTGGTGGTGAAAATTGGCTTATTGATGGTGTTGATGGTAGTGATAATGTTTCTGGTAGTGATGAGGATGTTGTTGTATCCGTAGAAATATCTATGGGGTCATTGACTAAATTTGGTTCACCTTGTGTAAATGAATGTGTAGTCCAATATGGAAATCGTGATGTTTGGTTTGTGGGGTTGAAAGGATTTTCACGTATTTGCTCAGATGTTGGTGTTGAACCTAAGTAATCTGATGGTAGGCTTGAGGTGCTACGTTGTGAAAGAAGCGTAGGGGTTTCTGGTAATATACCAATGGGTTTTTCTGGAGTGTTTTGTGATGGGGATTGAGGTATATCAAAATGAACTCGGGGAGTTTGAAGATTTCTGTTTCGTCGAGGATGTATAATTTGTCTATTTATTTCGACTGTATTTTGGTTTTGACTAGAATTTCTTATTCTACTTAGTTCTTGTGGTAGTGTTGGGTATAGGTTATATGTTGGTTCGCTTAAAGGTGCTTGTCGTTGAACTGGTTCTAGTGGTTCTGATAAACGAGCATGTCGTTCTTCAAAGGTGTATGGATTGTCTTGAAAAGAAATTCGTGTAGATGTTTGAGGATTTTGAGTAGTTGAAGGCGGTGTTTGGTTATCTTGGGATGATGTCGGTGAAGACTGATTCTGTGACTGTTGGGTAGCAATTTTTGATGGATTTTTGAATTGTTACTTTAGTGGGAAGGTTTATGTTTATTATAGTATTCTTCCAAAAAAAGAATTAGAAGGATTGTTGCTAGGGCAAATGTGAAGATTGCTTTCTTTATACATTTACATATTGTCAAAATGAGTGATGATAAGAATGTTATGAAAATTACAAACAATAAAAAAATATCGGTTCTACTGAAAATTGTTCGTATCATTTAGACAAGTTATATGAATCGTACCTGTGGATATAATCAAGGGTTTTGGAAAGTTGGAGGAATAGTTCGAGTATAGTGTAGAAAATTAAAAAAATGTTACAAAAAATGATTAGGATTATTAGAAAAGATTCAAGTATATCAAAAAGAAATATTATAAAGGTTTCAAGTATTGTAAAAAAATGTTTAAGATTTATGAGTATTTGAGTAACTGATTGAGAGAAGAGCATTTAAGAAATGATCTCTTGGTCGAATATTTTTTGCTGTTTGAGGCGATTTTCTAGTGTGGTCGGATTATTTATTAGTTTTTTGACAAGTGGGTTGAGTTTTGTAAAAAATTGTTGGGGGCAATTTTCATGGTGACTGGGAGGTCGTCTTTTTCTTTATTTTTGTTTGTCAAATGATCCGGGGTATGGTGAGATTTTTATACTTTAGGCTAATTAAAATGTTCATTCTGTTACTTTAGGCTAAGTTAACAAATTTGCTTTGGGGGTATTCGTGGTCTGAGTTGGGGAAATATTGTTGATCTTTGGGTTATTAGATAAGGGAGGGGTACGGTATTATGGTGATATTTATTTTAGTTGTCAAGTTGGAGTGGTTTGCTTATTTTTGACCTGGAGGTCGTAAAGTTATAGTTATAGATGTGCCTGGAGTTCTATATGATTCGTCTAATTGGTCTTAGTTTGAGTTAGAGAAAGTGACGGATTGGATGAATCCTATTGGTCTATTTTGAACTAGAATTATTACGTACTTGTCAGCATGTTATTTTGAAAAATGTAAATGAAAAATGTTTCGAAGGTTTCAAGATTGTGAAGTATAATGTTAAAATTACTTTTGAAATTCCACTTTCTTTAAAATTTTAGATTGGGGGATGAATATTTTATAGTTTTTACGTGGTTGATTTCGGAGTCTTGTTGTTTTTCTATTTTCTGATTTGTCGATTTGTTCTTGGGGTATTATTTGTTCGGTCATTTTTCTATTTTTTCTTTGTTTTGGAGATTCTTTATGGTTTTGTGTATTGTTTTTGGTGGCGGTTGGTTTTGTGTTTTGATTTTCGGTGGGGTTATCATTTTGTTCTGTGTTTTTTAGATGTGGTTCATTTTGAATGATTTTTAATCCTGTGAAAGAATATAATTGAGTTAATTCGCGGAGTGCGTATTCTTTTGGGTAATAAGGTAATAGGTTGTTTCGATGTTGAACGATTTCTTTTTTGTTTGAGTCGGTAATTTTATATGTGACATCAGTGGGTTTTGCAATTATTTGAAATGGTCCTTTTCGAAGGGGTTGTAATTTTTTAGAAATTCCTTTTTGAGTATTAAAATTAGGTATTAAAACAAATGTTCCAATTTTTAATTCGGAGGCTGGTGTAAAACGTGAATTGATTTGTTCATTAATGTTTTGTCTTTGTAATAACTTTTTTGTTATTTTTTGATAAATTTCATTGTGTTTTTTATCTCTATTTAGAATCCATTCGGTGTGTGTACCGGAGGCTAGTTTAAGAATTTGTGGGTGATGAAAATGATCTTCATCGTGTGTATGTAAAGGTAGGTTATAACAAATTGAGTCTTTATTTGGTTGACAATAACCTTGTGCGTTTTTATGAGAATTTGCTGTAAACATTATTGGTTTGCGTGGCTTTTGGTTAAAAACCATTTCGTATGGTGACATTCCTAAAGTTGTCGTTATTTGTGAATTATATGCTAAGGGAAATAATTTTACATCTGCTGACCATTCGGTATATTTTGTATCATTTCCGTTGATGATACATCTAAGATATTCTTGTAATGAACGGTTCATACCTTCGACTAAGCCGTTTGTCCAAGGTGCATGAGATGTACGTGGTTTGTGTTTAATGTTATATAAATGACATAGTGTGATAATTTCATTATTTATGAATTCTGTACCGTTGTCTGTAACTAAAATTTCTGGTAGTCCGAATTTTGCTATCCAGTGTTCATAGAGTGTTGTGTAAGCGTAATAAGCGTTACAATGTGGTACTGGGTTAAGTGCTACATAATGTGTAAATGCGTCAACAATTACCATAATGTAGGAGTTTCCTTCTGATGAGGGTGAAATTGGTCCTTTAGTATCAAATGAGATACGATGATTAAAGTACAAACTTTGTCCTTTAAAATCTTGTTTTTGTGCTATTTGTTTTTGATTTGGGTAAGGTTTATTTAGTTGACATACTATACAGTCATTGCATAGTACTTTTATCCAAATTGGTGCATTTGGGAAATAAAAGTTTTGTATAAAATTTGAATATGTTTTTTCTGATCCAGAGTGTCCTTTAATATTTTGTGTATGTGAAATATTAAAAGCTATAAGAATCATACTTAAAGGGAGACATGGAACTGTAGATTCATTCAGGTTATACTCTAAAAGGTCTGTATTTTCGTTAATTGTTGTGGTGTTAAATTTGCGAAAGTATCGGAGGAGTGTTTTGTTTCCTAGAATGGTTGAATCTGCTTTGATAGGTTTAGTTTTATATTTGTGCCATGATTTCAGTTGTCGAATTACTGGGTCAAGGTTTTGATATTGTTTCAGTGTTGAAATTGTAATTATTTCTGTTGGGGGGAGAAAAATGTTTTCGATTTCTAATTTAGATAAGGGTATTGTATCAAGTGGGTCGTGAAGGTCAAAAACTTGATTTATTGTGTATTTTGAATCATTTGTTTGTGGTCCTGATAAATTTATTTTATCAGTTAAATCTTCTTTTTCAATTAGTGGAAAATGGTCTTTCTTAGGCGGGTGTTGTTTTGTTCGTTTTTGTTGGGTGTTATTTTTTATCCATTGAGAATATGGGATTGGTTTGAAAGTTGATGTTCCAAGTAAATCAACTTCATAATGATTATTTTGACAATCTAAATAAAGTGGGAAATGTTGTAAACTATTTATTTGTGATTGTTCAATATCAGTTTTTACTGCATATTTGCATTCCAATCGGGGTGATGTTTCGTTTTCTGCAAGGTAGAATTTTATGTTTTTGGGTATTTCAACTGTTGTTTTTCGTGTAAGTAATTCAGGTGGTGTATTTCGACTTAAGGTGTCTGGTAATGCAAGATTTTTTCCTGCAGTCCAAACTATATGTAAGTTTGGAAATTTCATTAGAATTAGTTGAAATCTGTAAACTCGGTGGTTTGGGTTAGATTTTTGTGTAAAGAGAAAGATGATTGGTTTATGGTCTGTGAATAGAACTGTTGGATGTTTTGATCCAAGTATCAGAAATTCATATTCTGTCAGTGTATATATTATGGCTGTACATTCTCTCATTAGAGTTGAGAGTCGTAGCTCTGCTTGAGTGAATAATCGAGAATTTGCTGATATGAGGTTCATTTTATTTGTACCATTATGTGATTGTAATAGTGCTGCACCGATGCCAAAGTTCGAAGCATCGCACATTGCATAAAATGGTTGATTTGAATCTGGAATTGTGTTTGAAATTTGTTCAGTTAAAAGTTTCTTTATTTCTTCAAATCGTGTTTGATGTTCTGTGTTCCATTCAAAATTATTTTGTTGTCTAAGGATGTTATAAAATGGTCGTAGATATAATTGCATTTTATAAACATATTTACTTAAAAAGTTTAACATTCCAAGAAATTCTTGGATTTTCTTTTTATTTGTTGGTGGTTGAAGTTTTTGAATAGCGTCAATGCGTGATTTCAATGGAGTGATTGTTTTTCTTTCTATATTATGTCCTAAGAATTTAACTCTTGTCAAAAAGAAGTGTGATTTATCGGGGGCGGCCTTCAGATTTTCGTTCTGAAGTATTTGGTGATATTTTTCTAAAACATTGAACATTTCGTCTTTTGTTTGTGATTGCATAAAAACATCGTCTAAATAGGTGATTGCGTTTTTCTTGAGTATTAGTGGTCTAAAAATTTTGCTCATAAAAGCTGAAAATGCTGCTGGTCCTATGGATATTCCATAGAATAAGCGGTTGAATTCATATTGTTGGTTTCCGATAACAAATTGTGTTAAACGTCGTGATTGTTCATCTAGTGGCATTTGATTGTATGCACTATTCATATCGGCGGTTGTAAAGTATTTGCCGTTTATTTTTGTTAAAATAACTTGTATTGGTTCAATGGGCCAATTACATTTTGATTCATCTATGAGTGAATTGAGGTATCTAGCATCGAGAACGATTTTTAATGATTCTCCTTTAGCTAGAATGATAACGGGGTTGATAAATGTGTTGCCTTTTGGTTGTTCTTCTTTATTAACTGGTGATATAATGTTGTATTGTTCTAAAATATCGAGTAATCTGTTCACTTTATCATGTAAGTGAATTGGTACTTTACTTGCTCTCTGTTTTTTGAAAACTGCGTCTGGTTTTAACGGGAGATGTAGTGATGAACTGATTTTGCCAACATCAAATTTTGATGTTGCATAGACTGATGAATATTTAATTAGCTGTTTGGCTAATTTTTCGAATTCGTCTTGTGTTATTTGTGAATGTTCGAAATTAAACATTGTTAAAAATTTTTGTTGGTCCTCTGTGTAGTTACTTATGTTGAATGTAGGTTTGAAATATGGAGTTTTTGTGAAATAATCCGTATTTCTATTTTCGTTACTTATTATATTATTTATAGATAATTCTTCATTAAGAATTGTAGATTGGCAAATATCTAGTAGTTGGAGTATATTATTTACGCGATAGGCTTTTTCGTGTATTGGTGATATTGTAGCGTTGGTTTCACAATATCCTAAAAGTCCTAAAGGTAATGTTACTTGGTAAGGTGTGTTGTTATAGACATGTAAGGAAATGATATCTGAATTCGAATTTTTCAAATATTTTATGGATGAGATTGTGATTTTGAAAAATTTGTGAATAGGTTTGAATTCAAATTCTGACATATAAAATTTTTGTTTGTTTTGTTCTTTATCATATTGGTGAACTTGTTTGATTGAAAAATTATAGATATTTCCTGATAGTGGTTTTAGGTGTTTTCTTTGTTGGTTAAATATCGGGTAGAATTTTGAAAAGAATGGTGGTTGTTTATTTAATCTTTGAAAAAATGTTAAGGATGTTTCTTTTGTTTTTGTATATTTATCTTTGATTAATATTTTACTATTTAGTATGTTAATTGTTGGTATATACTTCGAAATAAATGGTATTCCAATGATATTATATTTAATGTCAGTGATATGGAATATTTGTTTAAATGGCTTATTTAAAATTTTGCTTTGTTCCATTGTTCTGGTGGGGAGGAGAAATAATTGGATTTTTCCGTAGTTTATCAATGTTGATCCTTGTGCTGTTGCTAATTTACTGGAGGTTTCAAGAGGTGTTAGCTTTGGGTGTAAAGTTTTTATTTCATTCCATGTGGGGATGTTTATTATGTTTGATTCTGCTCCTGAATCAATTAAAAAATCTATTTCAAGGTCTGGTGGTTGAAATTCTTTATTTTTTGGGCTTTCTAAGAGAAATGGTATTGTCCAAATTTTTTCTTTGGGTTGTTCTTTTTGTATATTTTGATAAATATGGTTTGTATTCAAGCATTTTGTTTTGGTATTTTTATTGGTTTGATCTGTAGTGTTAATCTCGTTTGTTTCTTGCGTCGTTGGTGTGGAATTTATGGGTGTAGTGTAATAATTTTGAAGAAATTCTGATTGATTTTCATATATGTGTGATGGAAAGGGTTGTTCATATATGACAGATTCATAGTCATTTTCGACTTTTATCATATTGATAGAAAGAGTGTTTTCAGTATCACTTTCTGAATCTGATGATGTACAGTTTATTTGATTGAGTTGTAACGTATCAGTTACTGTGTCATCAATACCTGGAGGGTCTGATGTTGTTTCTGGGTTAGATTGTACTTGATTGATTTGTCTTTGATGTTTAGGTGTACTACTTCTGTGGCGATTATTAGAATTATTATAGTTATTATTATTCCGGTGTGGTGATTGGGAATAATTTCTATAACGATTATTATAACTTGAGTGTCGATTTTGTGAATTATTTCGCGATCTGTTTTGGTAATTATTGTTTGGTCTGTTACAGTTCGATCTATTATATGAGTTATTCCTTGATTGATTGTTCGGGTAATTCTGGTTTCGGTTGTTTGAATAACTTCTATTTCGATTATAGGAGTAGTTTCTATTCCTATTGTATGATGAATTTCGTGATTGGTTGTTTGGATAGTAGTTATTTCTTGATTGGGAATTAGATCTAGAAACAAATCGTTGTGTATTTGAATTTGATCTGGAGTAGTTATTTCGACTATTTGGTCTATTGTAGTGATTTTGTGATGAATTGTTCGTGTTTCTTCGTTCTGGTGATCTTCCTCTATAACTTGAGTTATATGGTGATTGATTTCTTGTATAATTTGTATTGTTCGGGAGTGGTTTTCCTGAACTGTTGTTGCTGTGGACTGTTTTGTTCGGTAGATTTTGATCTTTTTTCATGTATTGATAGAATGATTTATTTGGTTCTTTATATTTTTGAGGTTTATTTTGATTGTCTTGCTGTTTTTGTCTACATTCGGAAATACTATGTCCGTATCGTCGGCAATAATTACACCATTTTTTGAAAGATGGTTTGCCTTTAAAGTATGGGTTCTTTTCGTAAATATTGAGTATTTCAGTGATTTTTTCAACGAGGTCTGTCTCTGATTCCTGTATATTATTAATATTAGTGGGAGTCGTTTCAATTTTGTTAACGTATTGTAATTTCAGATTTTCCGTTTCTTCTAGTTTCATCGTGATTTCTGCTTGTTCTAATTTGTCTACTAGTTTTCGAAAATCTAAATCGGGTTCTCGAATTGAAGAAGGATGGGATGCTCTCTTTTTTATTGCTATTTTCCTTAATTGTGGTGTTAAGGTCATCATTAAGATTTCTGTCATCTTTGTGTTTTTATAGTCGTGTGTATTTAATGAATATGCTTTTCGAACTAGTGTTTCGATTCGTACTGCTATTTGCTTGATGGTTTCGTTTGGTAATCTGCGAATTTCATTACATAAAACTCTTTGTTGTTGTTTGTTTCTTTCGGAGTCAAACATTTTTGAAAATTCCTGTGTAAACCTTTTCCAGTTTGATTTTATTTCTAGAGGTAGTACTGAAAACCATTTTTGGGCTGCGCCATCTAAGGTTGTTTGTATTAACGCTGTGCGTCGATGTATCCAATTTTGATGTAGTGGCGTATTAATTGGTTCAGGTCCAATATTTAAAATCAGGTTTGCTGTTACTGCATTTAAATAATCTTCTACAGAGTATTCAGGGTCTGTTCCTGTGAAAACCATTAAAGGTTTGTTTGATGTTATTGATGATCCACCCATAAGGTATGGATTCATTGTCATTTGTAATGATTCTGCTGCATTTGGCATTTGAGAAAAATTTGAAAGTTGGTTTCTTGTTATTTCATGTTGTTGGAGATAATATGGGAGTGGTATTTCATTTTGCATTTGTGATGCTTGATACGAGTGTGCAGTCATTGGATTTTGTTGTTGAATTGGTTGAAAAGATTGTGTATTAATTAGATTTTGTTGTTGAATTGGTTGTTGATGTTGTGCCTCTATTGGTTGTGGAGAAAAATTTCTATGATTTGTACGTGTTTTCTGTATTCCTTGTCTGCGATATTCTTGAGTATTTGGTGCAAATACATCTGGTTGTAAGAAATCATCATCTGAGGATAAATAATCCATTTGATAAGATGTCTGTTTTTTATTTTTATTTTGTTGAAAAAATGGGTAATTTTCACTGTGATCCTGTGGAGGATTTGTTTGGAAATTTATTGAATTAGGTTGGGTCATTGGGTTATCCCAATTTCGAGATCTTGTATATTGGTTAAAATTTCTTTGTGGTTGGTTATATGTTTTTGATGGATGTGTATAATTATAATTATGGTCTGCAAAGTTGTTTCTAGTGAATGTTTTGCGTGTTTTTGATGGTATTGTCATGGGTCTGTATGTTTGGTAATCCATATGTGAATATTTAGGGGCAACCGAAGGTTTAACGGTTGATTGTAAGGTTACCTGTGTTTGTGAAGGATTTGTATTTCTTGGTGTTGTTAAATTTGGGCGTATTGGTGAAATACTTTGTTGTGTAGTTGTTGTGTGTACAATTTCTTCATTTATGAAGTGTGATGGTGTCTGGATATCTTGTTGAGTAAGATTCCTAGTTCCATTGAGGTTTTCATTGTGTATAACTGTAGAGTTTAAACTATTATTTTGTGTATCGGGTAAAAATGTATTATAGTTTAATGGTGTCGCATCAATGGTTAATGGTATTACTTTTACATAATCTCTTATGTAAGATATCGTACTTATTGCTTGACTTGAGATTGTTTGTGAGAAGCTTATAAATGCGGGATGAGACCATTCGGGGTCCCAAACATAATCTGATTGTTCTGTGATAGCGGTATCATCGTTCGAGTTTTGGGGTCTAAAATTTTTTCTTGCTTGTGCAATTAAATCAATATTGTGTGTGAAATAATCTATTATGAACCATGCCAAAATTTTTTGTAGATCGTGTTTTGTATGTTGTGAAACGTCGTCTTTCGTGAAATTTTCTTTAATGATGTTTAAATAACTAGAGAGTAGTGTGATTTCATGTCGTACTTTCAAATGTTTAGATGTTTCTGTCGGTGAGACATTTGTTATTGGGATTTCGTTTTCTAATATCGAAATATAACTATATATTATTGCGAAAACTTCATTGGTGAATATGGAGTTTGCTCTTTGTGAGTTATGATATTGGATGCTTTTTATATATTCTGAAAAAACTTTTGAAAATTCTAAATCAAGATCGTCTGTTTGAATTGTATATTTTCTATTATTATGGTTTGGTGAGGTGAATTCTATGGAGTAGATTCCATACTGTTGTGTTATGTTGCATATATCTTTTAAGTAGTGGTCTATGATTTGTCTTTTGATTTTTACATCGGGGAACTCTGTTTTACATGGACTAATTCCGGGTTCAAATAAATTTAATAGTAAATTTTGACAAAATATGTGTTGTCCTCTATCAGTATCTGCATCTACTATAAAAGGAAAGATTTCATCATCATCTGGAGTTTCTTCACCTGGGGTGTGCGTTGAGCTCATTTTTTCGTTCGATGACTGTTAATATGTAATTATCAATGTGTCTAATTGGTTGATTCCAATTGTATAAATGTACTGGTTTGTGTTTATACTGCTTTTTTATTCTTCTTTTTCCTCTTTTTGATGAATTTGAAGTTGTTTCTGAGTCAGAAAAATATAATTGATCGTGAAGTGGGTAATTTTTATCTATTGATTCTTTTAGTTTGTAAAGTTCGTCTAAACTGTTGGTTTCTGATTCTGAAAATGCGTTTCGATTTTTTGAAAATCTTTTTCGTGTTATTTGTCTTTGTTTCGTTATTATTTTTCTTTTTAGTGTTTGTCGTTTTGTTCGAATGTATCCAACTGTTTGTGTATGAGGTGTGATTACAAGGTCGTATTTTTTGTTATCTATTTCACAATTGTGTAAAACGATTGTTTGTTTATTTCCTAGGTTTTTAAATGACATAAGGTTTAGGATGACGGATGCAAAAGGTTGTTAAATGGTTTCTATTTTTCTTAAACTGTTAGTTCTTACGATTTTTTGGTTAGCTTAACCTGGGTCTGTTTGTTCAGGGTTGGAGAGAAAAGTATATCGATTCCGAAGAATGATTTTTTACTTTCTCGTGGCTAGTATAAGTTAAGGTGTTAACTTACTTAATCTTACTTAGGGGTAGTGATTGTGTTCAAGGGTTGGAGAATAGTAAATCGATCCACAAGGTTCAGGTATAATTAGAACGCGAGTAGTTCGTTAGATACTATTTTAAACTTACTAAGTCTAAGATTTATCCTGGGTCTGGTAAGAGGGGGGGTCAAGTGAAGGATGAATAACCGAAGTTCTTCACTGTTTATCCTAATTTGAATGATTAGTTTTGTTTAAAAATTTCTATTAGTCTTGGGTCTTTAGAAAGGGTTGGGTAGTGAATCGACGTTTGAGGTCGTTAGACACTAATTAAGTGGGTTGGGGAGAACAAAGTTGTTCTGTTTGATCCAAGGATAAGCCTTGATGATCAAATTTGAAATTTAAATAAGTAGAAAATGATTTAAGATCCAAGGATAAGCCTTGATGATCTGGTTTTAAAATTAAGTGAATTTAAGTTTTAATAAAATTTTAAATGTGTGTAAAGGAAAAATTTAGTGTTTTGATGATATTAGTGGGTTTATGATTGCTGTTATGTTTTAGATGATGGAGCTGGAACAACAGGATGATTTATGATTGGTAACCATTTATTGTCATGCTACTAATTTTTATTTTTTATTTTTCAATAAATATTTTTCAAACATGTTTTGTATATTACTGCAGAGTTTTAGGAAAACGATCTTAGATCTTTTTATCAATCGTTATTGTATATTAATAATTTTGTTTAGCGCCTGAAATGATTTTGAAGTTTAACTTCAAGGTTTTATGTTTGCAAATGAAAATCTAAATTCATTGCCAGTAGTATTCTAAATATAAAAGTTTGTTCTGGTTTTTGCCTAACTATCATATAGCTATATGGCAAGTTTCTACTTTGTCGTATGTCGTCTCTGGTTCGAGGTCTTCTTCCAATTCCGGGTAGTTCTGTTATGGTTCGGAATATTGGCTCTGATCTATTGAGTCGTAGAGACATTTCGATTAAATTATTGTCGTATAACATTTTGTAAATGTTTTTGTCTAATTTCTAATCTATTTTGGTTAATTCTAAGCTATTAAGGTCTTGTTCGAGACTTATGGTCGCACCAGATGAGTTAGGACCGAGTTGGTTAACTCATAGAGTAATTTCGGATAGGGTACACCGTCTGCTCGTCACGCTATCTTATTTTCGGCCGGATAGATTCGTGCAACTTCTTAGTCTAATACCGATCCTAATCTTACTCTTATACTATCTAGTCTCAGGTTGTTTAACTAGTCTCTGCTAGGCTCAATAGATCTAGGGTATACTGGTTTATTGCGGCTGCTGAAGTGCTCGGGAGAGTCCAACTAATTTCTAAGTTAAATTCAAATCTCTCTGGTGCTGAAATTACAAGTAACTTCAGCACTTACAAATAAGTGGGTTGTTAGTTAGATGGATCATGATTGGTTAATATTAAATACTTTACATTGGTAAAATATCTAATTTATCCAATCATAAAATGTAGTTTAGATCAGGTTCCATTACGGTAGCTACAATATTAAAGACTCATTTAGTCTTAGTGATTATGACTGTCATCGAAGCTGTAATTAATGAAAGCCATTTCGAGGGAAAGGTATAACAAACGGAGCTGTCAATCGACTTTGTATCCCTGCTCACAAACTACGTGCGAGTTTTTGGTCATCTTCTGGCATACGAAAAATTAGGGGCCCGGGTTGAGCTCACATAGAAAATTGGCAACAAAAATGTGAAAAAAAAACAGCGATCGCCATCGATGAATAATCGATGTTCATTGCCACACTAGCAAATTTTATCGATGGTTTATCGCTAAATTAGCGCAGGAAAAATCATGAATTTTTTTTATCGATGGACTATCGCTGAGTTTAGCGCTGTAAAATTATCATTTTTTTAGCGATTAAACAGCAATAATTCATGGGTGATGTAAAATTTTTAACGTTTTATCGATAATTTATCGATAATTTGCTCTGAACTTTGATTAAAAGTTGAAATAAATCACTAATTCCGCGACCAAAAATCCATAGTCTAGACAAGATTTAACGCCGCGGACAAACTCTGGAAATACTGTACCTCGGTCGCGGCGGTCAAAAAATTCGTCGCGGCATGGTCAAAATATTAGTCGAGGCATCGTCTAAACATTAACATATTCATATACATAACTGCATCCCGGGATAAATACAGCCCCATTTAAATACATAGTCGGGAAGGCCCTATATAAAGTCGAAAAGCAGAATCGAACACAAAATTAGAATATAAGTCGAGTTAATCAAAACATTAAAGCGAACTCAAATTCGAAACGTAAAATCAAGTCTTTTGAAACATAAAGTCAAAACAAAAAATCCAACTCAGTTTCGAAACATATGAAAAAAAAATCCGAAAAGAAATTATTGTACTTACTTATGGTTGATTTATAGATTTTTTGTGGGTTATTTTTTTGCGAGTATTTAGCTACAATTTGGCCAATATAGCGCAATTTTATTAAAAATTTTTAATTGCGAAATCATAGTTGAGTTATCGCTAATTTATCAAAGTTGTTCGATAAATAAGCGCCAATAAGCTCAGCTAAGAAACAGCTTTGCAAATCCATGAAAATATTACTAAGAATGAGCTGGCAATTTTTCATCGATAGTTATAACTGGGAGCTCAACCCGAGGTGCGGATGTTTGAAGGATAACTTGTATGCTTAAACATAAGGGTTATAAATCCAACTAAAAATGGCTGCTAACCAACAAGGCTTTCTATAACCATCAAGGTAAAACCCGCATCCAAGTCTACCCGGGTCGAGATCCCGCTCAAAAACCGCTCAAGATTTGAGCGGTTTGAGCGGTTTTCCAGCAAGATTTGAGCGGTTTGAGCGGTTTGGGCGGTTTGGGCGTTTTTTTGGAAAAACCGCTCAAACCGCTCAAATGTTGCTTAAAAAACCGCTCAAAAACCGCTCATTTCTTGAGGTGATTTTTGAACGGTTTTTCAAGCAAGATTTGGGAGGTTTTTGGGCGGTTTTTGAGCGGTCTTCCCGGGTCGAGGTCCCAGACTCAACGTTTCTCTTCTCTGCAAAACTCGAACGAACACGTTCATCCAGGGGCGACCAATATGTAGTAATTTTCCAAAAAGTGCCCAAAAACAGCATTTTTGACCAGCTCATCACGTCAACAACCCCACCCCCCGCCCCAACTTACCCCCCCTCCCCCCGCCAACGTACTCCCTCCCCCCAACGTACCCCTCAACGAATCCAACATCCAACAAACCCCCCCCCCCCCAACGTACCCCCCCTCAACGTACCCCCCAACCCACGACGTAACCCCCTCACGTTTAACCACCCCCCACGAAACCCCCAACCACGACGTGCCCCCTCTCTCTCTAGTTAGGGGACATCTAACTCTAGTAAGGGACATCAACTCTAGTAAGAGGTGAGGGGGACATCAACTCTAGTAAGAGGTGGGGGGGGCATCAACTCTAGTAAGAGGTGGGGGGGGGGGGGGGGGGTTGGTGTGCGATCTTAAAATCGAATATTTTTGTTATTTTGTAGAGACTGACAATAAAAATCCTGACAGTATATTTGTTGTGCATGTCTAAAATATTGAACATATTCAGTAGAACAAATACAGCGAATATTAAGCTTCCAACAAGTCCGCATAGACTAACGGATATGGCGTCTGACTTCGAATCAGAAGATAGCGGGTTCGAATCCCTCTGTGGTCGACTTCTTATTATTAAATCCGCTCAAGTCTTGCTTTAAATTAGGTGAAAAATCTCGACTCGGGTAAGCTTGAGTAATCGATTATAACCGGTTATTATATTGGCTTTTGACAATTAAAAGTGGTCGTAATTAGCAAAAAAAAGTGTTCAAAGTATTTGTAAACGGTTGTAACCAAGAGATTGAAAGCTCTTATAATCCGTTGCCATTGACCATAACTTTTAAAGCTTCTTCAATAATCTTTTATAATCGTCAAATGTTTCAAATATTATAATCTCTCATAACTAAACTAACAATTGATCATTGTTCCCTCGAAAAAACATCTTTTGATCGACTGTAATGGATTAAATTTTTTCTCAAAAAAATTTCAAAAATGACAAATTAGAATTAAAAACTTTCATTAAAAAATTTTGCATGAATCAATAAATACTCATTATAAACAGAAGTAATAATACTCATGGTTTAAGGATTCCAGTGTTCCGAATGCTCTTGTGTCCACCAAACATCGTCGTTTAATGCTCTTGTGTCGACCAACCATGGTTAAACGCTCTTATGTCCTACAACCATGGTTTAATGCTCTTGTGTCCACCATTCATGGTTTAATGCTCTTGTGTCCACCATTCATGATTTAAAGCTCTTGTGTCCACAAACCATGGTTTATTGCTCTTGTGTCAACCAACCATTGTTCAATGCTCTTGTGTCCATCAACCAGGGTTTAATGATCTTATGTCCACCAACCATGGCTTAAGGCTCTTGTGTCCAGCAACCAAGGTTTTATGCTCTTATGTCAACCAACCATGGCTTAATGCTGTTGTGTCAACCAACCATAGCTTAATGCTCTTGTGTCCACCAATCATGGTTTATTGCTCTTTGGTCTACCAACCACGGCGTAAGGCTCTTGTGTCAGGCAACCATGGTTTATTGCTCTTGTGTCCACCAACAATGATTTAATGCTCTTGTGTCAATCAACCATGATTTAATGCTCTTGTGTCCACCAACCATGGTTCAATGCTCTTATGTCCACCAACCACTGTTTAATGCTCTTGTGCCAGCCAACCAAGGCTTAATGCTCTTGTGTCCATCATCCATGGTTTAAGGCTCTTGTGTCAACCAACCATGGCTTAATGCTCTTGTGTCAACGAACCATGGTCTAATACTCCTGTTTCCACCAACCATGGTTTAATGCTTTTGTGTCAACCAACCATAGCTTACTTCTCTTGTGTCCACCAGCCAATGTTTACTGCTCTTGTGTCAATCAACCATGGGTTAATGCTCTTGTGTCATCCAACGATGGTTTAATGCTCTTGTGTCAACCAATCATGGTTTAATGCTCTTGTCTCAACGAACCATGGTCTAATGCTCTTGTGTCAACCAACCATGGTTTAATGCTCTTGAGTCCACCAACCAGTGATTAATGCCCTTGTGTCAGCCAACCATGGTTTAATGCTCTTGTGTCAACCAACCATGGTTTAATGCTCTTGTGTCCAAAAATCATGGTTTATTGCTCTTGTGTCAACCAACCATGGATTATTTCTCTTGAGTCCACCAACCAATGTTTAATGCTCTTGTGTCAACCAACCATGGTTTAATGCTCTTGTGTCAACCAACCATGGTTTAATGCTCTTGTGTCCAAAAACCATGGTTTATTGCTCTTGTGTCAACCAACCATGGTTCAATGCTCTTGTGTCCATCAACCATGGTTTAATGATCTTATGTCCACCAACCATGGCTTAAGGCTCTTGTGTCCAACAACCATGGTTTTATGCTCTTGTCTAAACGAACCATGGCTTTATGCTCTTATGTCAGCCAACCATGGTTTAATGCTCTTGTCTAAACGAACCATGGCTTTATGCTCTTGTGTCAGCCAACCAAGGCTTAATGCTCTTGTGTCCATCATCGATGGTTTAATGCTTTTGTTTCAACCAACGATGGCTTAATGCTCTTGTTTCAATGAACCATGGTTTAATTCTCTTGTGTCAACCAACCATGGATTATTTCTGTTGTGTCCACCGACCAATGTTTATTGCTTTTGTGTCAATCAACCATGGTTTAATGCTCTTGTGTCAACCAACCATGGTTTAATGCTCTTGTCTAAACGAACCATGGCTTTATGCTCTTGTGTCAGCCAACCAAGGTTTAATGCTCTTGTGTCCATCATCGATGGCTTAATGCTTTTGTTTCAACCAACGATGGCTTAATGCTCTTGTGTCAATGAACCATGGTTTAATTCTCTTGTGTCAACCAACCATGGATTATTTCTGTTGTGTCCACCGACCAATGTTTATTGCTCTTGTGTCAATCAACCATGGTTTAATGCTCTTGTGTCAACCAACCATGGTTTAATGCTCTTGTCTAAACGAACCATGGCTTTATGCTCTTGTGTCAGCCAACCAAGGTTTAATGCTCTTGTGTCCATCATCCATGGTTTAATGCTCTTGTGTCAACCAACCATCGTTTAATGCTCTTGTGTCCACCAACCATGGTTTAATGCCCTTGTGTCCACCAACCAGCGTTTAGTGCTCTTGTGTCAGCCAACCAATTCTTAATGCTCTTGTGTCAATCATCCATGGTTTAATGCTTTTGTGTCAACCAACCATGGCTTTATGCTTTTGTGTCCATCATCAATTAATGCTCTTGCGTCAACTAACCATGTTTTAATACTCCCGTTTCCACCAACCAATGCTTAATGCTCTTGTGTCCACAAACCATGATTTAGTGCTCTTGTGTCAACCAACCATGGTTTAATGCTCCTGTGTCCACCAACAAGGGTTTAATGCTCTTGTGTCCACCATTCAGTGTTTAATGCTCTTGTGTCAGCCAACCAAGGTTTAATGGTCTTAAGTCCATCATCCATGGTTAATGCTTTTTGTCAACCAACCGTGGCTTAATGCTCTTGTGTCCACCATCATTTAAGGCTCTTGTGTCAACCAACCATGGTTTAATACTCCTGTTTCCATCATCCATGGTTTGATGATCTTGTGTCAGCCAAACATGGTTTGTTTCTCTTGTGTCAACGAACCAATGTTTATTGCTCTTGTGTAAACCAACCATGGTTTAATGCTCTTGTGTCCTCCAACCATGGTTTTTTGCTCTTGTGTCAACGAACCATGAGTTAGTGCTCTTCTCTCATCCAACCATGGTTTAATAATCTTGTGTCCACGAACCATGGTTCAGTGCCCTTGTGTACACCAACTATGGTTTTATGCTCTTGTGTCAACCGACTAAAGCTTAATGCTCTCGTGTCCATCAACCATGGTTTACTGCTCTTTCGTCAACCAACCATGATTTAATGCTCTTGTGTCCACCAACCATGGTTTAATGCTCTTGTGTCCACCAACTATGGTCCAATGCTCTTGTGTCCACCAACTATGGTTTAATGCTCTTGGGTCAACCAACTATGGTTTAATGCTCTTCGACCAACTATGGTTTAATGCCTTGATTAAGATTGACAGTCAAAAAAATATTTTGCCTCAAGGACAATTACTGACCACTTGATCGATGTTACTGAAAAAAAATTATGTTTAAAAATTATTTTTTATATGGATTTGCAGAGGTTTTTGCTCTGTTATTCAGTTGTTTTTTCGATTCTCCGAAACTTCTTCAATTTGTGGAGAATAGCGCGGAGATTAGATTGGTAAAGTAATCAAGTCATATCTTATAGTTGCCCTGTGAGTGAATTTTGCAGCATGTTGTATGCTCGCACGCAATAATTTCTAACGTTAAGTTTTTTGTGCCTGTTAAAGGCAGTCCGGTGTAATATTTTGCGCCAACTGAGAAAAACCATCTCTCAACATCCACCAAAGCATCTCTTGTTAATTGAATAGAAACTCGCAAGCTTTTTATCACCATTATTTGAGTTGTCCGGACTAACAAACATTCCAACGATGGAAGTTGGCGACAGAAGGAAGCTGAAGAAAGGAAGTTGGCCTAAAGAAGGAAGTAGACCCAAAAAAAATATAACAAAAAAGGAAGTTGGCCCCCAAGTTAAGCAAGTTCGCTACCGAAGAAGAAAGTTGTGCGTTGGTAACACTGTTACTCCATAACTCACTGGCGACATATGTTTGGACAAAATCCTCAGGGAGTGCAGCTGTACAGACGCGTGAGCGCACTTGTGCAGACTTTTGAGCACATTTGGGTTTTTTGTGAGTGTAGATGTTGAGACTCGTGAGTGCAATTGTTCAGACTTGTAAAAACAAAAATTTCGGTGCCGAAAATTTCCCAAAAAAGTTAAAAACTGTAAGGCTCGTCTAGTTTTAATAACCATTTTTCTCATGAGTAACACAAAAAGTACTGATATGAGTAAAGAAAATCAAATTTTCCTCCATGTTCTGTATGTCAAGATCAACACGCCCTTTGGAATTGCGCCCTCATGAAAGAGAAAAAGGCTACCCAACGAGCCAAGTATAGAGCCGAACAACAACTTGTTTTGCGTACTTCCAGGGCTATCATATTTTTCGTAATTTCAGCAAGGCTAGAAAATGGCCCGAGCCAGATTGTGAAAATCTTTACAACGTGCTCTTGCATGGAGCTGAAAAAATTTTCCTCCAAAAAACAATAAAAATTCTCCGTCGTCAGGTAACGCAAATACTATTTATGTATCGACTAATGCTACCGTCGGCAATATTCAAAGCCAGGAGTCAACTAAAGGCCCCTGCCAGTTGTATCACTTGGTGTTTCTTCTGATGCAACAAATACTAATGCCCTAATCTTTGGGATAGTGCTTCCACGCACTCATGGGTATCCACTTATCTCGTAAAACGACTCCATTCGGTTAGTATTCCCGGTTAACTTGACATAAATGTATTCATGTCCAAGAGCTTGATGAAAACTCATCAAGTAAACTTTCAAGTTTCCACCAAAACAAACGATAGTGTACTTTCGTTTTTTTTCCAATCTTTTGTTAAGGATCAGATCCGCATTGGATTGCATGGCATAAAATTTACTGAACTACAGTTCGAAAACGAAATACTTGTAGTACAAGGCTTCTACCACGTAATAGGACCCGTTGATTACCTTCTAGTGGAGGGCTCTGGTTAACCATTCACCTTACATCTTCCGATAGGTTGGGTTGTGAGTTGTGAGTTTTGCGTTACCACTGTCCTTTATCTCGACCTAATCTCGCTTTAAACTTGTTGTCGAGGACAGATCTCTAGCTGACCAAATTAAAACTTGGAACGAGTTTGAGTCGAATGGAGCCTTCAAGCAAGTAGACACTTTGTCCCTAATGCATCACTCGTATCGACTAGCGCTGCTGTCGGCAATGTTCAAAGCCAGGAGTCAACTAAAGGCGACAAGTGATAAGACTAAGGAAAAATAATGCACGCTTTGTCAATTTTGAAAAGCGAAATTTTTCTCGATGGTGAGAGGTACATTGTAACAATGCGTAGAGTGATAACGGGGTTAGTTTGCCGAAAAACTATTTTTCCTCCTTAGCTCAAGTAACGTCTTCAGAAAAGAGGTCAGATAGAGATCCGTCGCTCCAAAGTAATAAGAGATGACATACATAAAAGATATGTCATAACCGTCAAGTCACTCGATCGAAAACCAGGAGCCGATTGTGAGTGGTATAACCCGCATCATCCGGCGTGGAACCCAAAAAAACCGGTAAGATGCGCGGATTGCTCAATTTCCATCAAAACCTCAGTTTTATACTTTTAGGATTCTTTCAGCATGAATAAGCGGTTTCAGCCAACATTGATGTTATGATTTTACTGGTTTGAGCCCGCGAAGAAGAGCTACCTTCTCTCCGGTTTTTGTGGCGGGAGGACCCCACATCAAGTGTGGTGGTTCACAATACACACATCATAACCTTTCCGGCGCTCGTGACTCGCAGACTTAAGCGAAATTTGCTCTGCAGAAGACTGCATCTGATCATCAAGCTGAGCACCCCGCAGCTGCTTCAGCTGCTGTCTAGAAGTTTTTAATGGATGACTCCATGGGTTCTTTTCAAGACAAAGATCACGCGTTGAAATAAGGAAGAGATTTAGTCTCGTTGCTTAAACTAGGTGGTTTTCATCCGACAAAAATTGCCAGCAACGCGCTCGATGTAGGAACCGCTCCTGATCCGGACAACCATGAGTTTAGTTTCTCTTTTAAGATTAATCGTGAGAGTCCAGACCAGTCATTGCATGTCCTCGATCTTAAGATACGTTAGTCGTTAGAAGAGTGGTTGATCATCCACTATACAAAACAACCATTCAGCCTACTGTGCTCCCTATGCCGTGAGAGCTCGCCTTCTACTAAAAGATTTAAGGCGAATCAAAGATCAAAAATGTGACCATCATCATCCAGATGAGGTTAAACTGCAGTTCCTTGAGTGGCAATTTTCTTTTGTTAGGTTTTTCTGACAACACCTCGTAGCTATCTCACTGAGACTTTTGGCCGATTTGAACTTCACATGCTCGCATGATGTTTTCTGCGTCGTCCCTTTCCTTCATTCACGACTCAAGAGTTCGCTTAAGAATGAGTTAGCCTTTGTGCTTGGCAAGGCCAGCGTAGCACATTTGAAAGCGCTATTTATTCCAAAGATAGAGTTTCAGGGGGCTCTTCTTGCAACCCGTTTGAAAGAAGAAGTTTTGAAATGTCTTACCTTCAAAGTTACAGCCATTTTCATATTGATTCATAGTACCACAGTCTTCAGTGGCCTAACTCTTGCAAAAAATTACCCGATTTGAAGGGTATTCACACTGGTGAGATCCTGGAATCTACAACCATTGATCAGTGGCATCATATACTAAGCGGTGATAACCCAGCTGATACCGATACACGAAGGATGTCTTCGGAATGAGTTAATGGCCCTTGTATACGGAAGACGAATAATTGGCCGTCCAAATCGATAAAATGAGTCTTAAAAAACCTTCTTGTCACATCGACATATATCTGAAAATTTCCTCAAAATTCGGCGTCGATGTTTCGCCGAACAAAAGTTTTCTATTGGGAAAATGGAAAGGGTAAAACTCAATTGTAAAATACAAATGGTTGGTAGCATTTTTGCTGAGTTGATTGCCATTCCGCAAACATTTTCGCTTGAGTACAATAGAAACTCGACAGATATTTGAAAAATTCCTCAAAATTCGTCGTCGATTTTAAACGGTTGGTAGCATTTTTGCTGAGATGGTTGCCATCCCGCTAACATTTTCGCTCGAGTACAATAGAAATTACCGACCTGTTTGAGTTGGACTTTGCTGAGCAGAAACAAATTTTTGGTCCCAGCGTAAGTCATTTGCTAGTGAGCTAAAATTATCACAATGAATAGTCGGATTGCCAAGTATCGCCATTCACTGGCCCAGCTGGACTTCATCGCGCAATTGGGCTCATCGGTCGTTTGGTTAATACCAATTTCGATAGCAAGCATCCAAAAAAACTTTATGCATGTCACGCGGTTTTTACTTATTTATTAGACACTTATACGTTAAGAATTTCCACCAAAACTTGGATAACATGCGTGATGTTGTAAGTTTGAAATACGTTGTAAAAATTTTGCCTTGCTGAGCAGTCACTAAACGCAAGACCAAGCACAGCTGCTAGTTCCAACCCACTAGATTTAGAAGCGTTGGCCCCGAACCAATTTTTGCTTGATCAACATGCATCGAGTTTTCAGTCGCTAAATTTTCAAAAATAACTTCTGCCATAACTAGAGCGCAATTATACGCTAACACTATCTGGACAAGTTGGATGCTTGAATATGTTCCTTCTCTCACTAAGTTGGCAAAGTGGCGCAACTAATCGGATGTTAAGTTATAAGCAGGCAACTTGGTTTGGTTCATAGAGCCTGACAGTCCACGTGGATACTATCCATTCGCACGCCGCCTTGTTAGATTGCACTACTGCAAAGACGGATGCGCGCGATCCGCAAACAAAACCGTGACGAGCGAACTATCCCGTTCTTCCATCTTTAGAGACAGGAGATGTTGCTACACAATTGGAACTGTTAGTTCAACCTGATATTTGTTTTGACCGAAATCGAACACATCTAAAAAATAATAGCTAGACGGTTTAGGACAAAACTTGACAAAATGGTCGACTGGTTTAGCGTGGGTTCAAATCACCCCATACTTTGATCTTTATATATGTAAACTCGAGGAGCTATAGCCCCACCTGACCTTTTTCGCTCTAATACGATTCAGCCTTGATTTAAGCTGACAATCAAAAATGGGTAGTTTGTCTGATGGACAAATACTGGCCATTTGGCAGCTTGATTTGTGTTATTCAGGCAATTATTGCCGATGTTACCAAAGTTAAAGTAGGTTAAATTTTTTTTGTGTTTTTAGATTTGCTTATAGAGTTATTTAGCCGAGAAAATCCTCTTCAATTCAGTTGTTTGACATTCAAAACTTCTTCAATATGCAGAGGTTAGCGCGCACAGGAGAGTTTGGATGGAGTCCGAAGCATAAGAATGAAGTCCTAACGAGAATGAAGTCCGAAAGCATAAAGTCCGTAAAATTAAAATGCGAAAAAATGAAGTCCGCTAGAAAAAAGTCCGAAAAAGTTAAGACTGCTTATGAACTAGAGTCCAAAAAGATTTGCTTCGCTGCGAGTCGGTTCAATTCATTATATTCGTATTTTTATATAAGCCAGGTGCTGATGTTCAGCTGAACATTCTTACCAGCTCTGCTTCAAATGCCGCCAAATAAACCAATCTAAATGTTTGAAAGTACATATAAAACATGCTACAATGTTCAGAAACTAATCATAACAGAAAAATACTGTAAAATAAAAGAAAATAGCTCAAAACTATTTAATAACGTAATTTTCCGACTTTATGAGCCAAAACGATTTTTCAAACATTTGTTTTTTCTTAGTTTGAACTGTATGCAGTTTTTTTTATACTTATAAACTGACTTTCGATTCGTACGATCAGTTTCGAATTCTTTAAATTTGCTAAAGCTATATTACTAAAGAAACAAATTGCAACGCTCGGCAGATGTCAAGAGAGGTATGCTTGCTCTAGTCAGAATTAAACCATGTAATTTTGGACTTAATTTGTTTTCCTCTCAACTATGGTTTGCCCAGTTTTTCCCAAGGGTCCCCTCTGGTATCTTTTTTACGATCCCATTTTTGTTTGATCAATCAAAAGATTTTTTGGAAGGTGCCAAAGGAAAGTCAAAATTTGTTCA